>NC_089506.1:133390030-133696182 GCF_036850995.1 Saccopteryx leptura | reverse complement strand
AAGATTTTCTCCTTTTTTTGTTGCATTTAGTAGGTCCCTACTCCCTTTTTTACCCCTTAAATTCTTCACCCCAAATCAGGCCCTCCATTATAGACAGTTTTTGTTCCATTTAGCATAATATAATTCACAGGTCATCATGAAATTTCCCTAAGGAGGGGAGAGGAGGGGAAGAGAAGAAAGAAAAAAAGGAGGAAATAATAAATTATTACTGTTTTTTTTGTGTGTGTGGGGTGTTTCCCTCTTTTTTTTCTTACTTTTTATTCTTTATTAATTCTAATTAGTGCTATCAACAAGACAATCCTCAGATGCCAATAAGAAAAAGAAAATCAAATATTATGGATACAAAATATAAAGAGGTAAAATAAAGAGATGTGGAAAAATGTATGGAGAAAAGATTTAACATATTGGAAGCCTTGGAGCTAAATGACAGACAATTTAAAATAGAAATCTTAAAAATACTCAGAGATATACAAGAAAACACAGAAAGGCAATTTAGGGAGATCAGAAAACAACGATCACAAAGAATATATTACCAAGGAAATTGAAACTATAAAAACAAATCAAACAGAAATGAAAAACTCAATTCACGAGCTGAAAAACGAGGTAACAAGCTTAGCTAATAAAACAGCCCAGATAGAAGATAGGATTAGTAAAATAGAAGACAAGCAACTTGAGGGACAACAGAGAGAAGAAGAAAGACACTCAAAAATAATAAAAAATGAGAAAGCCCTACAGGAATTGTCTGACTCCATCAGAGAGAATAACATAAGAATAATAGGTATATCAGAGGGAGAAGAGAAAGAAAATGGAATGGAGAATATACTCAAACAAATAATAGATGAGAACTTCCCAAGCCTGTGGAAAGAACTAAAGCCTCAAATTCAAGAAGCAAACAGAACAGCGAGTTTTCTTAACCCCAACAAACCCACTCCAAGGCACATCATAATGAAGATGACACAAACCAATGACAAAGAAAAAATTCTCAAGGCAGCCAGGGAAAAGAAGAGTACAACATATAAAGGAAGGCCTATTAGATTATCATCAAATTTCTCAGCAGAAACTCTACTAGCTAGAAGAGAGTGGACCCCAATATTTAAAGCCCTGAAAGAGAGGAACTTTCAGCCAAGAATACTATACACATCAAAGCTATCCTTCAAGTACGAAGGAGATATAAAAACATTCACAAATACAGAAAAGATGAGAGAATTTATCACCAGAAAGCCCCCACTCAGGGAAATACTAAAGGGGGTTTTCCAGCCAGATTCAAAGAACAAAAGAAAACAAAACCACAAGTAACAGCTCCACCAAGAACACAATAAAACCAAACTTAAACTGTGACAACAAAAGAAAAAAAGGGGGTAGAGGATGGAGATTAACAGTAGCAAAGAACAATGAAGTGCAGAAATACTCATAAGATAGGGTACTACAATGATTATGGTAGATACCCTTTTCATTACTTAATGGTAACCACCCTTGAAAAAACCACCATAAAAACACTTCACTTAAAAAAGGTAGCAACAGAGGAAAGAAGTATGGAATACAAACAAATAAAAACAAAAAATAAAAAAACAAAAGAGAAGAATCAAACAAGATACAAAACTAAAAAAAAACAATTTATAAAATGGCAATAGGAAACCCACAAGTATCAATAATTACACTAAATGTAAATGGATTAAACTTACCAATAAAAAGACACAGACTAGCAGAATGGATTAAAAAGAAAATCCAACTGTATGCTGCCTACAAGAAACACATCTAAGCAACAGGGATAAAAACAAATTCAAAGTGAAAGGCTGGAAAACAATACTCCAAGCAAACAACACCCAAAAAAAAAAGCAGGTGTAGCAATACTCATATCTAATAATGCTGACTACAAGACAGAAAAAGTACTCAGAGACAAAAATGGCCATTTCATAATGGCTAAGGGGACACTGAATCAAGAAGACATAACAATCCTAACAATCCTTAATATATATGCACCAAACCAAGGAGCACCAAAATATATTAATATAAGAAAGCTACTTATTGACCTTAAAACAAAAACTGACAAAAATATAATCATACTTGGAGACCTCAATACACCGCTGATGGCTCTAGATCGGTCATCCAAACAGAGAATCAATAAAGATATAGTGGCCTTAAACGAAATATTAGAACACCTGGATATGATAGACATCTACAGGACACTTCATCCCAAAGTGACAGAGTATACATTTTTCTCTAGTGTACATGGAACATTCTCAAGAATTGACCATATGTTGAGCCACAAAGACAATATCAGAAAATTTAGAAAAATTGAAATTGTACCAAGCATCTTCTCTGATCATAAAGCCTTGAAACTAGAATTCAACTGCAAAAAAGAGGGGGAAAAACCCACAGAAATGTGGAAGCTAAACAACATACTTCGAAAAAATGAATGGGTCAAAGAAGAAATAAGCGCAGAGATCAAAAGATATATACAGACAAATGAAAATGAAAATACAACATATCAGAATCTCTGGGATGCAGCAAAAGCAGTAATAAGAGGAAAGTTCATATCACTTCAGGCCTATATGAACAAACAAGAGAGAGCCCAAGTAAACCAATTAACTTCACACCTTAAGGAACTAGAAAAAGAAGAATAAAGACAACCCAAAACCAGCCAAAGAAAGGAGATAATAAAAATCAGAGCAGAAATAAATGAAATAGAGAACAGAAAAACTATAGAAAAAAATCAATAAAACAAGGAGCTGGTTCTTTGAAAAGATCAACAAAATTGACAAACCCTTGGCAAGACTCACCAAGGAAAAAAGGCACAGGACTCAAATAAATAAAATCCAAAATGAAAGAGGAGAGATCACCACAGACATCATAGATATACAAAGAATTATTGTAGAATACTATGAAAAACTATATGCCACCAAATACAACAATCTAGAAGAAATGGATAAATTCCTAGAACAATACAACCTTCCTAGACTGAGTCATGAAGAAGCAGAAAGCCCAAACAGACCAATCAGCAGGGAGGAAATAGAAAAAACTATTAAAAACCTCCTCAAAAATAAAAGTCCAGGCCCAGACGGTTATACTAGTGAATTCTATCAAACATTCAAAGAAGACCTGGTTCCTATTCTACTCAAAGTCTTCCAAAAAATTGAAGAAGAAGCAATACTTCCAAACACATTTTATGGGCCAACATAACCCTCATACCAAAACCAGGCAAGGATGGCACAAAGAAAGAAAACTACAGACCAATATCTCTAATGAATACAGATGCTAAAATACTAAACAAAATACTAGCAAATCGAATACAACAACATATTAAAAAAATAATACCTCATGATCAAGTGGGATTCATCCCAGAATCTCAAGGATGGTTCAACATACGTAAAACGGTTAATGTAATACACCATATCAACAAAACAAAGAACAAAAACCACATGATCTTATCAATAGATGCCGAAAAGGCTTTTGATAAAATACAGCACAATTTTATGTTTAAGACTCTAAACAAAATGGGTATAGAAGGAAAATATCTCAACATGATAAAGGCCATATATGATAAACCATCAGCCAACATCATATTAAATGGCATAAAACTGAGGACTTTCCCCCTTAAATCAGGAACAAGACAGGGTTGTCCACTCTCTCCACTCTTATTTAACGTGGTGCTAGAAGTTCTGGCCAGAGCAATCAGACAAGACAAAGAAATAAAAGGCATCCATATCGGAAAAAAAGAAGTAAAGGTATCACTTTTTGCTGATGATATGATCCTATACATCAAAAACCCAAAGGACTCCACAAAAAGATTACTAGAAATGATAAACCAATACAGTAAGGTTTATCATTGCAGGATACAAATGCAGGATACAAAATTAACATACAAAAGTCCATAGCCTTTCTATATGCCAACAATGAAATATTAGAAAACGAACTCAAAAAATAATCCCCTTCACGATTGCAACAACAAAAAAAATAAAATACCTAGGAATAAACATAACAAAGAATGTAAAAGACCTATATAACAAAAACTACAAGGCATTGTTAAGAGAAATAGAAAAAGACACAATGAGATGGTAAAATATTCCTTGTTCTTGGATTGGAAGAATAAATATAATTAAAATGGCCATATTACCCAAAGCAATATATAAATTTAATGCAATTCCCATCAAAATTCCTATGACATTTTTTAAAGAAATGGAACAAAAAATCATAAGATTTATATGGAACTATAAAAAATCCTGAATAGTCAAAGCAATCCTAAGGAAAAGAATGAAGCTGGGGGCATTACAATACCTGACTTCAAACTATATTATAGGTCCACAATAATCAAAACGGCATGGTATTGGCAGAAAAATAGACACTAAGACCAATGGAACAGAATAGAAAGCCCAGAAATAAAACCACATATATATGGTCAAATAATCTTTGATAAAGGGGCCAACAACACACAATGGAGAAAAGAAAGCTTCTTCAATAAATAGTGTTGGGAAAACTGGAAAGCCACATGTAAAAGAATGAAACTCGACTACAGCCTCTCCCCGTGTACTAAAATTAATTCAAAATGGATCAAAGACCTAAATATAAGACCTGAAACAATAAAGTACATAGAAGAAGACATAGGTACTAAACTCATGGACCTGGGTTTTAAAGAACATTTTATGAACTTGACTCCAATGGCAAGAGAAGTGAAGGCAAAGATAAATGAATGGGACTACATCAGAATAAAAAGTTTTTGCTCAGCAAGAGAAACTGATATCAAAATAAACAGACAGCCAACTAAATGGGAAATGTTATTTTCAAACAACAGCTCAGATAAGGGTCTAATATCCAAAATTTACAAAGAACTCATAAAACTCAACAACAAACAAACAAACAATCCAACAAAAAAATGGGAAGAGGACATGAACAGACACTTCTCCCAAGAAGAAATACAAATGGCCAACAGATACATGAAAAGATGCTCAGCTTCATTAGTTATTAAAGAAATGCAAATCAAAACTACAATGAGATACCACCTCACTCCTGTTAGATTAGCTATTATCAACAAGACGGGTAATAGCAAATGTTGGAGAGGCTGAGGAAAAAAGGGAACTCTCATCCACTGTTGGTGGACTGTAAAGTAGTACAACCATTATGGAGGAAAGTATGGTGGTTCCTCAAAAAACTGCAAATAGAACTACCTTATGACCCAGCAATCCCTCTACTGGGTATATACCCCAAAACCTCAGAAACATTGATATGTAAAGACACATGTAGCCCCATGGTCATTGCAGCACTGTTCACAGTGGCCAAGACATGGAAACAACCAAAAAGCCCTTCAATAGAAGATTGGATAAAGAAGATGTGGCACATATACACTATGGAATACTACTCAGCCATAAGAATTGATGACATCAGATCATTTACAGCAAAATGGTGGGATCTTGATAACATTATAAGGAGTGAAATAAGTAAATCAGAAAAAAACAAGAACTACATGATTCCATACATTGGTGGAACATAAAAACGAGACTAAGAGACACGGACAAGAGTGTGGTGGTTACCAGGGGTGGTGGGAGGGAGGACCCAGGAGGGAGGGAGGGAGAGAGTTAGGGGGAGGGAGAGGGGCACAGAAAAAACTAGATAGAGGGTGACGGAGGACAATCTGACTCTGTGCGAGGGGTATGCAACATAATTTAATGACAAGGTAACCTAGACATGTTTTATTTGAATATATGTACCCTGAGTTATTAATGTCATCCCATTAACATTAATAAAAATTTATTTTAAAAAAACTATATTACAAGACAACAGTAATAAAGACATCATGGTACTGACATAAAAACAGCATATAGATCAAAAAAATAAATAGAGAGCCCAGAAATAAATCCCCGCCTATATGGTCAATTAATATTTGAAAAAGGAGGCAAGAACATATAATGAGGTAAATAAAAACAGTCTACTCAATAAATGGAGTTGGGAAAATTGGAGAGATACACACTAAAAAAATGAATCTTGATCACCTTTTTATACCATATAAAAAAATAAACTCAAAATGTATTAATGACTTAAATGTAAGTCTTGAAACCATAAAACTGCTAGGAGAAAACAGGCAGTAACATTTCTGACAATCTGTTAGCCATATATATATGCACACACATACACACACACACACACACACACACACACACACACATATCTTTTAGCAAGGGAAACAAAAAAATAAATAAATAATTGGACTAAATCAAATTAAAAGATTTTGCACAGGAAAGTAAACCATTAACAAAATTCAAAGACAACCTACCGAAGGGGAAAAGATATTTGCCAATGATATATTCCATAAGGGGTTAATATCCAAAATTTATAAAAAACTTATACAACTAAAAAATGAGCAAAGGACCTGAATAAACACTTCTCCAAAGAGGACATACAGATGGCAATGGACATATGAAAAGATGCTTAATGCCAACTAATCATCAGAGAAATGCAAATTAAAATCAGTGAGATATCACCTAAAAGCTGTTAGAATGGCTATTGTCAATAAATCAACAAACAACAATTGTTGAGGACATGTTAAGAAAAGAGAATACTCATGCACTGTTGGTGGGAATGCAGATTGGTACAGCCACTGTAGAAACCACTACGAGGACTTCTCAAAAAATTAAAAATGGAACTGCCTTAGGAACCAATAATTCAACTTCTATGCAAAGTAACCCAAAACACTAATTTGAAAAGACTAGATGCACCCCTATGTTCATTGCAGCATTATTTACAATAACCAAGATATGGAAGCAACCCAAGTGTCCATCAATAGACATGTGGGAAAAAAAATTGGTGGTACATATATACAATGGAATATTATTCAGCCATAACAAAAGAATAAAATCTTGTCATTTGTGACAACATATATGAACCTAGAGAGTATAATGTTAAGAGTAGTAAGTCAGACAGAGAAAGACAAATATCATATGGTTTTACTTACATGTGAAATCTAAAGAACAAAATAAATGAATAAGCAAAACCAAAATGGACTCAACGATATAAGGAACAAACCGATGGTTGCCAGAGGGGTGGGGGGTTGGGAGATAGGTAAAAAAGGTGAAGGAATAAAGAGTACAAATTGGTCATTACAAATACTCACAGAGTAGTAAAGTACGGCATGGGGCATATAGTCAGTAACATTGCAATAATATTCATGGCACCTGGTGGAACTGAAAATATTGTGGGGACACTTTATATATTACATGGTTGTCTAACTACTATGCTATACACCTGAAACTAATATAAAATAATGTTTAATGTAAATTATAATTGAAAATTCATAAATTAAAAATAAAAGTAATCCTTTGGAGGCCTCTTAATCCCAGAATGTGCAGAGTGTGGGGAAGGGGGAGTATTTAATAGGGTAATGCTTAGCTAGTACTTCAAAACTTCTGAAATTCTTTAATTTGATAACAGCTTCTAATATGCAGAGTACCACCCTTTGATTTAATTTTGATCTTTCCAGTGAAAGCATTAACTCCAAGCACTTTTTACTACTATTACCTAGGATCTTAGCCTCTCTGCTTTCTTTCTTCATTTTGGAATGGTCATTTGCAGTGTATTTTTGTATCACTAGCAAATAACTGCTTTTCTTCAGGGTTTTAAGTCATCAATTCTTTCAATACCCTCTTCCTGGACAGTCTCATCTATTCATATGACCTCAAAGACCAAAATTATGTCTCTAAATATTTCAAATTTACTGTACTTAGAGATTATTAATGAATTAAGTTAAAGTAGTAGATGTCTCAAAGTTCTCATTTCAATCATAAGAAGACTATATTCAAATAGAACTGCCTTAAAGTTTATAGGAAGGCAGATACACTTTCCAAAGCTGGTATTCTACCTGTGCTGAAAGAGGCTGCATGATTCAATCGTTCTCTAATGACATTTCTTGCTTTCCTTTATTTTGAACCAGCTTAGAATGGCTTTATTTTTAACCCCATATTTTTCTTTTATACTTTGTTTCATGGCCTTCTGAGAGAAACTTTGACTTTCCTGATTTGCAAATAAAATTAAGGTGAATTGGGCCTGAACAGGAACTTTTTAACTGTAAGCCCCAGATAACTATAGGACTGTAATTTATTCAATATGTAATAATAGCATGTATATTTTTCTCTCCAAAATTATGCATGTTGATTCTTTCATTAATCTGCTTTCTCTGACTGTATTGTAGATCTTTAAAACCTCAGCATTGGTTATTAGGGTATTATGAGTCAGTCTTAGGTAGAATATGCAGAATTTAAATACATTTATTATAATATGCAGTCTAATATATTATTTCTGAAAGATTCCTTCTCTTTGACCAGGTGTGTATCAGAGCTTTGCCAGACCTATATGGGCTCATGGTCTATAAAGTTTCTAAATAGCTCTTTTGGACAACCTATCTCTGCCTCCCCCCAAATTACCTGGACCTAAGGTGATGAAGGTATCATCTGGTTGATGAAGTTTGTTCTGGTAATAGGCTCTTTACACTTGAGATAAATCCAAACATATTTCTAAAACTGATGACCTTTTAAAAATATTGTCAGAATTTGGCATATCATGTATCTTCTTTCTTAGTAAAACTACTCTATTTTCCCTTCTGTTTCAACATTACACCCTCACTGTCATCAGGTCACACCATTTCTAATATCCCTTAAATCTGCTCATTATTGTTTTCATTGCTGTATTTCAGGTTAGTACTTAATCAGATATTACCTAGGCTATTTTAACAGCTTCTTAAATGACTTTATGCTCTACTCTTTCCCCAGTTGAATTCATTATCCATCCTGTAGACAGTTTTCTCTCTGACTGTGTCATTCATCATAAACTATTAATGTGCATTATGCTGTTATACACACACAGACACCCCTCTGTAGTATGCTTTACTATTTCATACTACTTGAATCGGTTATCAGTTTTCCTGGCTCCATACCTCCCAGATACATTTTATGTTTGGAAGATACTCCCTTTCCCAAAACCTGCTTAAAAAATTCTTCCTTACCTATTATTTAATATTTACAGTGTATTTAATGTTTCCTCTTCTACAATACAAAAATTAGTTGGATTTTGTTCTGAGTTTTCACAAAATTTTATGCATCTATCTTAATATAGAAGTGTTACTATTATTATTATTATTATTTTGTTTATTATGTCTTTCTTTCTATTATGCTTCCTAGATAAATGAACTGAGTTGTGAACATATTTGTGTCTCCTACGACTTTTCATAACCAACACATTCTAGGTATACAATAAGTCAGTGGTGTTCAAACCAGTCTTTGTATCACTGACTCTCATTAAAAATCAGCTATAAAAGTCATTCAATACAATGTGGATAAGAGGAAGAGCTAAATTCTTACAAGATCTCTGAAATAAAAACAAAACTAAAACAGATCAATACTCCGTGTTAGAGAATTTAAATTTGCTCCATATAATACAGAAAGGAAATACTATACTACTTATATTAGTCTGACTGACCATAGAATAGAATTAAAATAAAAATATACTAACAAAATAAGCTTATAAAATAATTTATATAAAATCATTTATTAAGGCCACCCATGTTAATCTTAATAAATATTAGTAATAATCAACTTAATAATCAAATCAACTTAAGAATCAAATTTATGTGTTCTGTAACAAAAGAGAAGTATATATCTAATTATCCCTATGTTTTCCTCTCTGGCTATGTTCTTTCTCATTACAGTTAAATGGCTTGTTGCCCTCTGGCTGATGCACATTAAGGAATGACATCAATGTGAGAAAAAATGGATGTAAGCATAAACTACATGACTCCACTTCAGTCCCCTCCCCTCACTCCCAGCACACTGAGGGTTGCAGTTTCAATTACCGGACAAGACCAAGAGGACAACTTGACTACAGGAATGTGTAAAAGAACAATAACTCTAGTTTATGAGTTACTTGTTAACTTCAGTTTTGGTTACAAGGCCAAGAAGACCACGGAAGTCTAGCCAGCCATAAAAATAAAGTCCCTTTCTTGAAAGAAAAGATATAGTCCCTTTCTTGAAAGAAACTGCACATCCACCCTCCCTCTAAGAGTTGTCCCCCTCCCAATTCCTCCAATCCCCTGGCTAAGGTATCTGAGCTGTTGAGATGGGTTTTTGAGGATGGGAGTTGCCCCATCTTCTCAGGTGGCCAGGACTTGAAAAAACTTCTTTCCTTTTCACCAGCACCTGTATCAGAATGTTGGCTTTTCCTGTCATGGCAGGCAGCCAAATCTCCAAGTCGTTTACTTGGTTATATTCTAATAACTCATTTTAAAAGTAAATAAAGGATACTGTAAAGCTAGTAGCCACGGCCACCATCACAGTCGCCTGGCCCATGCAGGTTCGCATTTGATTCAGACAGATGGTAATGAAAACACGAAGCCAAGAACTGGTGGGCCATTACCTTTAATCCTAGCTTGCACCCAGCAGGCAAGTAAAAACACACACTGGGCTCCAAAACCCACTCATTCAGTGCTCACAAAACTACTGACTTATCCAAGTTTCCTAGAATCAAAGATTTCTACATCACCAGCCTTATTCACCTCTCTCTGGTCCCCATTTCCTTCTCTCTGCACAAACTGGCTTCTCCTTCAGCACTCCGCCATCTTGGCAGCTTCTCCTCTCCTCCACGTGGCCTTTCTCTGCTCTCCTCCAGCATGGGCTCCTCTGCCCCCTTTTATAGTGTAGAAATCAAAACCTTATATCCAATATACAAACCAGGAAATCTCTGATACAAATCACTTATCTGAGGCTTAAAACTAAGTCTAAGGCCAGGGGTCGGGAACCTATGGCTCACGAGCCAGATGTGGCTCTTTTGATGGCTGCATCTGGCTCACAGACAAATCTTTAATAAAAAAAATAATAACATTAAAAATATAAAACATTCTCATGTATTACAATCCACTCATTTCCTATCACTCATGTTCATGGTTCCAGGTGGCTGGAGCCAATCACAGCTGTCTTCCAGGACAACACCAAATTTTTATTGGATAATGCATAAGGTACACAGGTTGTTGTATGGCTCTTACAGAATTACATTTTAAAATATGTGGCATTCATGGCTCTCTCAACCAAAAAGGTTCTCCTGCCTTAGGCTATAATGACCCTGCCTGCTTACAACCTTTCTACCACACACAATGCAAACTATAAGTGAGCAAACATATATATCATATTTACAAACTTATTTGACCAACAGATACTTTAGTTAATATTATAAAAAATTTATAAAGAGCTTATATAGCAAACACGTACATACATACATATGTATAGTTTTATTCATTTCTTGTAACTACTCAGAGTTAAATATTCTCATCTCCACATTAGAGAGAACACAAGCAACTCTCCCCAGCTTACACAGTCAGGAAGGAGTAAAGCAGCAACTCAATCCCAGGTCTAGAAACTCCAACATTTATAGTTTTTGTTTGGTTTGCTTGTTCTTTTCTACTTACACTTTAATATCTATGTCACTGATGGTTCTCTAAAGCCGGCAAAATTATATAGTGGTCTATTATGTGCATCAGTACTACCAGGCCCTAATTCAGAAGGAATTAAAAGAAAAGGGGCAGGATACAACTGCATAACTTTATTAAGGGCATATTTATGTTTATTGCATGACTGATAATCATTGTTTAATTACATGATGCTATGGCATTTCAGTTATCAGTTATTTCTTTAAGGCCTTTGACCTCTTCTTGCTTATAGTGAGCTTCCCGGGATCCAAATATATGAGATTTATATAGTTCAGTAATCTCTTAACTCACCCATTGAAATATGATGTTATTCCTCCCAGTTTTACACAAATAAATGTATTGTAAATCAATTACTCCTTTTTAGTTTATCCACTTTCTCATCTCCAGTATTTTGACTGTCACCACCATCTCCTATTTCTGTGTGAATTCCCTACTGTTCTTCTTTCTCAAAAATAGTGTGACAGCTTGAAAATAATTTGACCACACTAAACAGCAATAATAGATGAATTGAATTTTATCTGTGACTTTGGGATTATCATTACTTTAGTCAACTGTGTGTACCCTTGTATGTTTGCACATTCAGACACTAAAGCTCTGGAAAGTATTTTTCAGCATATCTCTGAAGTTACAAATGTGTGCTGTATGTGGTAAGAAAATGTCACTATGCCCCAATGCCCTGTGAGTACTATTAAACCACCTGACTTTATAACACAATGATGAGTTATCTTCACTGAATACCAGATACAAGTAGAGATTGAATTAGCCTAGTAATGCCCCTTTAATGTCACTCCCAATAATTGCCAGAGTAGCATTATTTCAGAATCATCTGTAGAGTGTTTTCTGTCAAAGTAGGCGTTCTGAGGCAAATGAACATTATTTGTATGTTTTTTTCTTAGAAAATTTGTGAAAACAAAGTTGAATATCCCTGTTGTGATGGACAAAAGTCTCCTAAGGGCAAGGGCACTCTAGCTTGTACCACTCAGCCCCTAAACAGATTATTATTATTTTTTTATAAATAAATTTTTATTAATTTTAATAGGGTGACATCAATAAATCAGGATACATATATTCAAAGAAAACATGTCTAGGTTATCTTGTTATTCAATTCTGTTGCATACCCATCATCCAAAGTCAGATTGTCCTCTGTCACCTTCTATCTAGTTTTCTTTGTGCCCCTCCCCTTCCCCCTCCCCCTCTTCCTCCTTCCCTCCCCCCACCCTCCATACCACTACTCTCTTGTCCATGTCTCTTAGTCTTATTTTTATGTCCCACCAATGTATGGAATCCTGCAGTTCTTGTTTTTTTCTGCTTTACTTATTTCACTCCATATAATGTTATCAAGATCCCATCATTTTGTTGTAAGTGATCTGATGTCATCATTTCTTATGGCTGAATAGTATACCATAGTGTATATGTGCCACATCTTCTTTATCTAGTCTTCTATTTTTTTTATTACAGTGATTAAAGCCTTTAAGAAAACTCTTGGCCAATACAGCAAGAATCCATAAAAGAGTAGTGTCCTTAACATGTTCACCAAGTCCAAGTTGGCCCCAACACCATGCCAAATCCCTGAAAAATGCAACCCAACCACAGTTCAGTCTGTTAGAAGCTGTCACTAGGAGCTTCTTGTCCAGGACAAGTCCACCTCCAGGAAAAGTCTGCATGGCACTGGAATTATTGTCACAATTCTATACTTTGCAGCTCATGTCCAAGTCCCTATGACCACTGCTTCTAGCTGGTAATGATTCAGGTAGACTGGAAAAGCCATCTGCAGCATGTGTGGAGATGGAGCTTCTGTTCTCCTCTGCCTGGAGAGATGAGACCAGGTTGCTTTTCCCTGGAGCTCTGCAACTGTGGCTTGGTAAAGAGAACCTTGGGATACACTAAGCTGGGTGGCAAAGGTAGATTCATAATAGAAGTTGGCAAAAGGGGGAAAGAGAGCTCTAAATTAGGAGTAGGTCCCAGCCTGAAATATGAGTGGGGCATTGAGGTAGGAGGAATAAAGGAAACACTATATGTTAAACAAAGCAGCAGAAAATAGGACTATCAACACCCACAACAGAGATCTTCCAGGGAAGAATAAAAAACCTGACTATTCAGGCAAAACATAGTTAAGTGGCCCTTGTGCAAATGAGATCAGTTTACCTGCTTCTTGGAAGAAATACCCTAGGCTTGTCCACAGTTTTGTAGATGGGGCCAATGGCCCTGGGCCCCTTCAGCCTTCAGTGGCAAACCCCAGCATTCTGGGAAAGATTAGGTCATAGGTGGCTGGAGCAGGACTGGAAGAGACTGAACCCTCCTTTAGAGGAGCAAGGGGAAGCCTACCTTCCAGTGTCCCTGTTTCCTCACAGCAGAGGCATGTAAGTCTGGCAGGCTTTAGTTCAATGATCTTCCTTTCCACGATTGAAGCAGGACCCAGATGGCATCCTATGAGACCCCTTTGGGGCATTAGAGCCTTTAAGGGTGTATCCTAAATGCTGGTAGTTCCCCTGATCTCTCTTGGGCTTTTTCTGCCTCTTGGTATCTTAAAAGCCATGCTGAGAAGATCTCACTGAAGGGTTTGAGGATCCCCATCCACCTATATAAATATTTTTCATATATCTGGAGCTATTTGGAAAAATAAAAAACAGTGATATTAGCTGGATCAAATAAAGAAGGTAGTAATTTGCAGGAGAAAAAATTTGTTCATCAGCATTCAAAAGAAATTTAACATTTTAAATGTAAAAAGCATGATATGGTAGACCTGTAGGAGTTCCAGGATATGACTCCCCCATTTTAATTTTTTTAAATTGACCTTAAAATATTTGCTGGGTACACTTTAATAATACCTTGACTTTAAAGATTGTAAAAAATACACATAATTTGAAAGGTTTGACAAAATACAGTAAATGCTTTTGCTCCATATGCAGGAGCATTGTCAGTTTAACCAGTTTAGGAAATCCAATAATAGAAAAATGCATACAGACAATGAGCTATAACATGCTTAGCAGCCTCTCCTGTTCTGACAGAGGTTACTATAAATCCAGAATAGGTATCCACTGTAATGTGGACATAGGACTGTTTGCCAAATGAAGGTATATGAATAACATCCATTTGCCAAAGTTGTCCTGGTAGGGGTCCTTGAGGGTTAACTCCAAATGAAGGGGCAGATTGTAGTATAGGACCCCTTGGACAGGATTTCCCAATCTGCCATGCTGCTTCCCGAGAAAGTTGAAACTGTTTACACAGGGCTCCAGTGTTCTAATGATGAATATTATGAGACTGAATTGCTCAATCTGTCATGGTTGCTCCAGATAATTTTCTTTTGGGTAGCTTAATCAACAAGGGCATTCCTAGGCCCTGGCCAGTTGGCTCAGTGGTAGAGCATTGGCCTGGCGTGCAGGGGTCCTATGTTCGATTTCTGGCCAGGCACACAGGAGAAGCACCCATCTGCTTCTCCACCCCTCCCCTTCTCCTTCCTCTCTGTCTCTCTCTTCCCCTCCCACAGCCAAGGCTCCATTGCAGCAAAGTTGGCCCTGGCACTGAGAATGGCTCTGTGGCCTCTGCTTCAGGCGCTAGAATGGCTCTGGTTGCAACAGAGCAACACCCCAGATGGGCAGAGCATCCCTCCCCCACCCCACCCCCGCCGTAGGCGGGCCGGGTGGATCCCAGTCAGCTCATGCAGGAGTCTGACTGTATCCCCATTTCCAACTTCAGAAAAAAAAAATTTTTTTTTAAAAAAAGGGCATTCTTTTGTGCTAAAGCTCCAGGGAGCATGGAGTGAGCTAGAATATATCCTATAAAACATAGAGCTCTATGTTGACATACAATTCTTTGAAGAAGGAGGAACTGCTGAAATAGTTTATCAGCATTTGTCCCTAAGACAGAAGTCTTTATAGTGGAAACACCGTAAGTAAATATTTGCAGTCTGTATATAGATTAAAGGGGGAATATGGCAAATGCTGAAAAGCCATGACAATGGCATATAATTCTAGAAAGAGATTATTTTGATACAAGGTCATTTGTCTTCTGCTTACCAAAAGGAACAAATATTACTTTTTAGTAGATGTTTCAAGTGTTTGATAACTCTAATGCGGGACTGTTTTCTTTAGGCACTTCACAACTTGCAACAGATAGTTTATATTGTTGCTTTTGCTGAAAAATGGTAGATAAGGGAGAGAGAGACCAAAGATTTGTTTGTTTGTAACTGGTTTCCAATCAGATCTGGAGTCTTTGAGAAGTACTTTTCAACATTTTATTGCTGCTATGAAACCAAAGGGTTTGAATTTCAAGAAATTCATTCTTTCAGAAATAATTAGTTCATATTTTGAGAGATGAAGAAATAAAATTTTCTAGATATAGTTCATATCCACAGACCTTTGTGATTTTACCAGGCGTAAGTTCTCCTGGAATAGATTGGGGACTGGCAGGAAGCAGGACAATGGCCCCTTTTCTGGGCTGACATTTCCCTGCCACGTATGCCTCTGCAGCAGCAGCCCTCCCACTCCTCAGCCCTGGGATACTTCCTGTTCTCTCACAGTTGTCAGGCACCAACTAGTACAGATATTGGTGCACAAGGTTTTGTTCCGTGATGTCAGACCAGTCTCATCTTCATTTCCTTTTCTTACTTTTGTTTAAGTCTCATTCTTGGCTCACTCTCTTTTCTGTTTCAGTCCCTTTTCCACACAGGATTCCCAGAACAAGCAAAAGCCACCTCACTGCTTACAAGTCTCAAAAGCAGACCTCTCCCCATTTAGGGGTGAATTTTCATGTCAAGCTGGCACTTTTCCCTCTTCCCTCTCTTGTTTTCTCAGCCTTTCTTTGCCCAAATCGTGCATTCAGGACTTTGACTTTCTGGAAGTTTTATATTACTTGTTTTTGTCATTTTTGTTATTTTAATTTTTATTGAATTTATTGATGTGACATGGGTTAATAAAATTGTATAGGTCTCAGGTGCACAATTCTATAATACATCATCTGTATATTACATTTTGACCACACCAACTCAGATTTCTGAAAGTTTTAAAAGTAGACTTTCATGCAGGATGAGCTTCCTCTCTATGGAAAATTTTACATGCAATGCAAATATATTTTTCTAAATGTCCTGAAATTATCTATTTCATCCTCACCTGACATGTACTATCATTTCCAAAGAGAGAACTGGTTGAATTTGTTGTGGGTTACCTATTCCCAGAAGAAATTCAATTCAGGAGTGCATGAAGTGAGAGCCACACAGTAACACCTCCTCTGCTCTGCTGAGTCATGTGTATTTGCTTCCTTTGCTTTGAAGTCAATTAAGATTGGTTTTCTCTATACTCTACTGCTATATGTGGTTGAGAAAACCTCCCAAACACTAACTCTTAAATTTGCAACACCCTACAAGACTCTGGCCAGTTGAAAGATGGCTAAGGCTCTGCTCTTTCCCTCAAATAGGTCTTATTCAATAAAACATATATGAATGTATATAGTAATCATCCATAAGGGACGGTGTTGTATGAATGTTATGATAAACATGCATGCATTCCTCAAATGTCAGACCTTCAGTATAGTATTGTACAATGTTGTATTGTTTAGTATGTAACAGAAAGGTCAAAAGTCATGAAATTACAACATCATGGGTGAAAACATGTTACAGTGCTAATGTTTTTGAGATAGTATAAATTTTTTCACCTATAAAAATTTATATCACTGATAATTATCAATATAGAAGATAAAAACCCAAAACATAGATCCCATAGTAGGTCCAAGTTAGCTAGAAACCTAGCATCCTTTACCTGCTAGCATTCTTTTATACCAAAGTTAGGCTCTTCTGCAATACCTCAAGGGAAAACAGTAGAATGTTGGGAGAAGTGGCAAATAAAAGATAACCAGTAAAACTTGGTATAATTACATGCATACTTACTTATATACACACACACATGAGTGTGTGCATAAGAAAAAAAACACATTAACATTGATGTTTTTGAATTAGTAAATTTTTGCTCCTTGCTCTCATTCCATTGCACACAGCATGATAGCCTCATCAGTTAGTTCTTGCCTGCAATGACATCTGTTGGTGAGGGCAGAGCTTATTAACCGCAGGTTCTGCTCTTATGGCAAAACTCAACCCACCAGCTGTTCCATGCTCCAGCAAATACATCCCTTCATTTTATTCCCTCTGATTCTCATTTCAGTGAAAACCTTTCCAGCTGAATTGATCTAGCAGTCTTTTTTCATATGACTGCCTAAACCTGGAACTTCATAAAAATCTCAGTAAAATTCAAATAAAAAACTGTTGTCTCAGCACCATCTTTCTACCTCAAACTATGTCTTGTAGTGCCAAGGTCAACGGTCTGTTCTGACGCTGGGTCATCTTTAGAGCAGTACTGTCAGGAAATCCAACAGCTAAAGATTAATAGGTTTTCTTTTGACCTTATTATTTGTACTAAAATTTGTCAGGGAAATTAATGTTTGACATGAGGGATGAAAACATCTAGTATCTTTATTGGTAACTGAAAATACTAACCAAGGGCACACTACTTATAATCTGGACCCCTGGCAAAGAGCTGGGGTCTGGTGAGCTACTGGACTTTTCATCAAAGAGCAAGTCAGCTAAGCACAAGGACTGCTTTCTTATTTTATTTATTTTATTTTAGTGAGAGAGAGAGACAGAGAAAGGGACAGACAGGAAGGGAGAGAGACAAGAAGCATTAATTCTTTGTTGTGGCACCTCTGATGTTCATAGATTGCTTCCTCACATGTGGCTTGATGGGAGGGAGGGGTACAGCAGAGCAAGTGACCCCTTGCTCAGGACAGCGACCTTGGACTTCAAGCCAGCAACCTCTGCGCTCAAGCCATCGACCAGGGGTTAATGTCCACAATCCCACACTCAAGCCAGAGCTCCTGCACTCAAGCTGGAGAGTCTGCGTTCAAGCTGGATGAACCTGCACACTAACCAGGGACCTCGCAGTTTTGAACTTGGTTCCTCTGTGTCCCAGGCTTATGTTCCACCCAGTGCACCACCACCTGGCCAAGTAAGACTTCTTCTTATCTAACTATATATTAGATATCCTGGAAAGATTTGTTAAAAATGAATAACACCTAAGCCACACTACAGAACAATTACATTGTAATCTTTGTGTGCATGCCATGAACAGCAAGACTTTTAAAAACTTTCTCATGAGAATATAATGTACAGCTTGGGTTGAGGACCGCCAGTATGGAGATTTCAAGGTGGGCTTTAGAAAATGCCAGAAAGGATAACGTCAGAGTAATGGTGGGGTAGGAAGTGATACCAATAAATCTCCCCCAAAACTCAACAAGATCTTCAGCCAGAAACAGAAAAACCTATCCATGGAGCCTCCAGATGTTTCACAATACACCCGAAGGTATGGTGGAGCGAAAAATTGGCTAAATATATAATCAAACCCTGAAGGAAATAGGGAGTAAGAAATGCTCCGCCTTCCTCACTAACCTAAACAGGGCGGCTTTCACTGGGAACTGAGAATATAGGAACTAAGGCGAGCAAAGGGGGTGAATGGCACAAACGGCTGAACCAGGCTGTGGCAAAAAGAGTCAAGCCGAGGAAAAACTGTTCCTGTGGCAACCCGGGCAATATAAGCTAACACTCGTGACAAACCCAGAGAAAGAAAGACAAGTGTGGCAGCCATTTTCCCCAATCTCTGGGTTAGCGAGCGCAAATAGTGGGTGAGAGATTCCTTCCAAAGATCTGGGAGTGGGCGCACGTATTATCCCACAGAGAGGCAGAGTCAGAGGCCTTTGTGTGGGCCAAAAGTGGAATCTCTGGACCGCCCCAGTGCCCTGGGAAAGCCACGCACAGGGAGAGAGTGAGAACTAATTCCAACGCGGGAACTTTTCCGTGCAGGTGGGGGTTTCACTCAGAGGGTGAGGCGGCCAGCCTGATATCCTGGTCTGAGCACGCAGATAGTGAGCGAAGATTCCTCCGAGTGCCTCGGCAGTGCGCACCCATGTTATCCCACAGAGGAGCAAGTCAGAGGTCTTTGTGTGGGCCAAAAGCAGAATCTCGGGCCATCCCAGTGCCTTGAAAGGGCCGCGCATGGGGATGGAGCGAGAGCCAATTTCAACGATGGAAATTTTTCGTGCGGCTAGGGGTTTCACTCAGAGTGTGAGACTGCTGGCCTGATATCCTGATCTGCGTGCACAGATAGTGAGTGAGAGTTTCCTCCAAGCGCCGCGGGAGTGGGTGCCCGCCCGTATTGCCAGATATAGTGGCAGAGCCAGAGGTCTTTGAGTGAGCAGAAGCCCCGCCTGATTATTCTAGTAGCTCTGCCTGACTGAGCCTTACCCAGAGCCCTGTGCTGAGTGGGAATAGAGTGGGGAGTTGCCAGCTCTTTGAGCCTCTTACTATCCAGGCAGAGGCAGCAGCAACCCCATAGCTGGATTATCAGGCTACTAATTGAGGAAGGAAAGACTAGGAGAAAGGCTCCAGGAACACGGACTCTCTCACTGTTGGAGCCTATAAATGCTAAGGAGACTCGACTGCCAATGAGACTAAAGCATAATACATGACATCACCATAGAGACTTATCAACTGCAAACCTCTACCTGAGCATGTCAAAGGGGCAGAACCTGGGGTACAGAGTCACTGACCAGGTTGAGGAAGAGAAAATAAAAAGCAAGAAGATAACCTCTCAAAATCAAGAATAATCCACAGACTTTATAACCTATCCCATTTTATTATATTTGTTCATTTGTTTCTCTTATCTTCATTCTTGATATATTTTTTTCCTCCTCCAATTTGGTAGTTTAACTCTCTGCCAGTCTTACTCTCTCCTCTCCTTGAACTACACTACCCATAAGTGTTACATCTCCCATTATCTTTTCTTTCCTCTTCCTTTCTCTCTATGAGGGTTGTACTCCAAAACCCTTAACTCTCTCTCTCTCTCTCCTCTTTTTTCTTTTTTCTTCTTTTAGTGGTTCCCTCTTTTTTTTCTCTTTCTATTCTTCCTTTATATTAGTTTCTTCCTTTCTCCTTTACATCACATCTCATTCAAACCTCAATAACAAACAAATGATCTTATCTGGGACTCAAACTTATGTTTGTGGCATTTTGGGGGTTTTTTACATCACCTTTTTAACTTACTAGCAGTGCTCCCATCCCTGGCTCTCCATTTTATCTAGTTCTTGTTCCACTAAGCACAATAGTAATTTTTTAATTTGTCCCCCCATTTTCCCATTTCCCTCTTATTCCTCTCACCATAATTTTTAGTCAAACAACACCTAAAAGCAAATCATTTTATTCTTGACCCAAATTTTTTCCTTATTTGCTTTTTGTGGGTCCATAACCCCCCTTTTTCTTGCCCCTTTATTACTTCTCCCCAATTCAGGACCTCCATTACAGGCATTGCTTGTTCTATTGAATACATTATAATTCACAGTTCACCACAAGATTTTCTCAAGAAAGAGGGGAGAGGAGAGGAGAGGAAAAAGGGAGGGGGGGAATAATTTCCTTTTCTTAAAAAATTTTTTATTTTATTTTATTTTTCTTTATTTCATTATTAATTGTAAAAAAACTTTTTTTTATTTTTTTATTTTTTTAACTTTTTATTCTTTACTAAATCTCATTAATACTATCAACAAAACCACCCTCAGATGTCATTAAGGAAGATAAAATTGAATATCATAGACACAAAAGAAAGAGAGGTAACACAGATAGATGAGGAAAAATCAATGGAGAAAAAATTTAATATATTGGAAACCTTGGAGCTAAATGACAGAGAATTCAAGATAGAAATCCTAAAAATCCTCCGAGATATACAAAAAAAAGGAAATTTAGGGGGATCGGAAAACAACTCAATGAACACAAAGAATATATTTCCAAGGAAATTGAAACTATAAAAATAAATCAAACAGAGATGAAAAACTCAATTCATGAGCTGAAAAACGAGGTAACAAGCTTAGCTAATAGAACAGGCCAGATAGAAGAGAGGGTTAGTGAAATAGAAAACAAGCAACTTCAGGAACAACAGAGAGAAGAAGAAAGAGACTCAAAAATTTAAAAAAAATGAGATAGCCCTACAAGAATTATCTGACTCCATCAAAAAGAATAACATAAGAATAATAGGTATATCAGAGGGAGAAGAGAGAGAAAATGGAATGGAGAACATACTCAAACAAATAATAGATGAGAACTTCCCAAGCCTGTGGAAAGAACTAAAGCCTTAAATTCAAGAACCAAAAAGAACTCTGAGTTTTCTTAACCCCAACAAACCTACTCCAAGGCACATCATAATGAAATTGGCACAAACCAACGACAAAGAAAAAATTCTCAAGGCAGCCAGGGAAAAGAAGAATACAAGATATAAAGGAAGGCCCATTAGATTATCATCCGATTTCTCAGCAGAAACTCTAAAAGCTAGAAGAGAGTGGACCCCAATATTTAAAGTCCTGAAAGAGAGGAACTTTCAGCCATGAATACTATACCCATCAAAGCTATCCTTCAAATATGAAGGAGAAATAAAAACATTCACAGATACAGAAAAGATGAGGGAATTTATCATCAGGAAACCCCCACTCAAGAATTATTAAAGGGGGTTCTCCAATCAGATACAAAGAACAAAAAAAAAACAAAGCCACAAGTAAAAGCTCCAAGAAGAACACAATAAAACCAAATTTAAACTGTGACAACAAAAAAAGGGGGAAGAAAATGGAGATTAACAGTAGCAAAGGATGATGGAGTACAAAAGTACTCACAAAATAGTGAGCTACAGGCCTGGCCTGTGGTGGCGCAGTGGATAAAGCATCAACCTAGAAATGCTGAGGTCGCCGGTTTGAAACCCTGGGCTTGCCTGGTCAAGGTACATATGGGATTTGATGCTCCCAGCTCCTCCCCCCTCTCTCTCTCTGCCTCTCTCTCCTCTCTCTCTCTCTCTCTCTGGCTCTCTCTCTCTCCCTCTCTCTCTCCTCTCTAAAAATGAATAAATAAAACAAAAAAAACAAAAAAAAATAGTGAGCTACAATGTACATGGTAGGAACACTTTTTATTACTTAAAGGTAACCACCATTGAAAAAAACACCACAGAAGCACATGAGATAAAAAAAAGATAGCAACAGAGGAAAGATGTATGGAATACAACCAAATAAAAACAAAAAATAGAAACACAAGAGAGAAGAATCAAACAAGACACAAAACTAACAAAGGTAATCTATAAAATGGCAATAGGGAACTCACAAGTGTCAATAATTACACTAAATGTAAACGGATTAAACTCAGCAATAAAAAGGCACAGAGTAGCAGAATGGATTAAAAAAGAAAATCCTACTGTATGCTGCCTACAAGAAACTCATCTAAGCAACAAGGATAAAAACAAATTCAAAGTGAAAGGCTGGAAAACAATACTCCAAGCAAATAACATCCAAAAAAAGCAGGCGTAGCAATACTCATATCTGAAAATGCTGACTACAAGACAGCAAAAGTACTCAGAGACAAAAATGGCCATTTCATAATGGCTAAGGGGACACTGAATCAAGAAGACATAACAGTTCTTAATATATATGCACCAAACCAAGGAGCACCAAAATATATAAGACAGCTACTTATTGACCTTAAAACAAAAACTGACAAAAATTCAATCATACTTGGAGACCTCAATACACCGCTGACAGCTCTAGATCAGTCATCCAAACAGAGAATCAACAAAGACATAGTGGCCTTAAACAAAACACTAGAGCACCTGGATATGATAGACATCTACAGGACATTTCATTTGAAAGTGACTGAGTATACATTTTTCTCCAGTGTACATGGATCATTCTCAAGAATTGACCATATGTTGGGCCACAAAAACAACATCAGCAAATTCAGAAAAATTGAAGTTGTACCAAGCATATTTTCTGATCATAAAGCCTTGAAACTAGAATTCAACTGCAAAAAAGAGGAAAAAAATCCCACAAAAATGTGGAAACTAAACAACATACTTCTAAAAAATGAATGGGTCAAAGAAGAAATAAGTGCAGAGATCAAAAGATATATACAGACTAATGAAAATGACAATACGACATATCAGAATCTATGGGATGCAGCAAAAGCAGTGATAAGAGGGAAGTTCTTACCACTTCAGGCATATATGAACAATCAAGAGAGAGCCCAAGTGAACCACATAACTTCACACCTTAAGGAACTAGAAAAAGACGAACAAAGACAACCCAAAACCAGCCGAAGAAAGGAGATAATAAAAATCAGAGCAGAAATAAATAAAATAGAGAACAGAAAAACTATAGAAAAAATTAATAGAACAAGGAGCTGGTTCTTTGTAAAGATTAACAAAATTGACAAACACTTGGCAAGACTTACCAAGGAAAAAAGAGAAAGAACTCATATAAACAAAATCCAAAATGAAAGAGGAGAAATCACCACAGACACCGTAGATATACAAAGAATTATTGTAGAATACTACGAAAAACTTTATGCCACTAAATTCAACAACCTAGAAGAAATAGATAAATTTCTAGAAAAATACAACCTTCCTAGACTGAGTCAAGAAGAAGCAGAAAGCCTAAACAGACCTATCAGTAGAGAAGAAATAGAAAAAAACATTAAAAACCTCCCCAAAAATAAAAGTCCAAGCCCTAACGGCTATACTAGAGAATTTTATCAAACATTCAAAGAAGACTTGGTTCCAATTCTACTGAAAGTCTTCCAAAAAATTGAAGAAGAAGCAATACTTCCAAACACATTTTATGAGGCCAACATAACTCTCATACCAAAACCAGGCAAGGATGGCACAAAAAAAGAAAACTACAGACCAATATCTCTAATGAATACAGATGCTAAAATACTAAACAAAATACTAGCAAATTGAATACAACAACATATTAAAAAAAATAATACATCATGATCAAGTGGGATTCATCCTAGAATCTCAAGGATGGTTCAACATACGTAAAACGGTTAACGTAATACACCATATCAACAAAACAAAGAACAAAAACCACATGATCTTATCAATAGACGCAGAAAAGACTTTGGATAAAATACAACACAATTTTTTGTTTAAGACTCTCAACAAAATGGGTATAGAAGGAAAATATCTCAACATGATAAAAGCCATATATGATAAACCATCAGCTAACATCATAGTAAATGGCACTAAACTGAAGGCTTTCCCCCTTAAATCAGGAACAAGACAGAGTTGTCCACTCTCTCCACTCTTATTTACTGTGGTACTAGAGGTTCTATCCAGAGCAATCAGACAAGACAAAGAAATAAAAGTCATCCATAACGGAAAAGAAGAAGTAAAGGTATCACTTTTTGCAGATGATATGATCCTATACATCGAAAACTCCAAAGAATCCACAAAAAGACTACTAGAAACAATAAGCCAATACAGTAAGGTCGCAGGATACAAAATTAACATACAAAAGTCCATAGCCTTTCTATATGCCAACAATGAAACAATTGAGAATGAACTCAAAAGAATAATCCCCTTCACGATTGCAACAACAAAAAAAAAATACTTAGGAATAAACATAACAAAGAATGTAAAGGACTTATATAATAAAAAGTATAAACCATTATTAAGGGAAATCGAAAAAGATATAATAAGATGGAAGAATATACCTTGTTCTTGGTTAGGAATAATAAATATAATCAAGATGGCCATATTACCCAAAGCAATATACAAATTTAATGCAATTCCCATCAAAATTTCAATGACATTTTTTAAAGAAATAGAGCAAAAAATCATCAGATTTATATGGAAGTATAAAAAACCCTGAGTAGCCAAACAATCCTAAAGAAAAAGAATGAAGCTGGGGGCATTACAATACCTGACTTCAAACTATATTATAGGGACATGACAATCAAAACAGCATGGTATTGGCAGAAAAATAGACACTCAGACCAATGGAACAGAACAGAAAGTCCAGAAATAAAACCACATATATATAGTCAAATAATTTTTGATAAAGAGACCAACAACACACAATGGAGAAAAGAAAGCCTCTTCAATAAATGGTGCTGGGAAAACTGGAAAGCCACATGCAAAAGAATGAAACTGGACTACAGTTTGTCCCTCTGTACTAAAATTAATTCAAAATGGATCAAAGATCTAAACATAAGACCTGAAACAATTAAGTACGTAGAAGAAGACAAAAGTACTCAACTCATGGACCTGGGTTTTAAAGAGCATTTTTTTAATTTGACTGCAAAGGCAAGAGAAGTGAAGGTAAAAATTAATGGATGGGACTACATCAGACTAAGAAGTTTTTTTCTCAGCAAGAGAAACTGATAACAAAATAAACAGAAAGCCAACTAAATGGAAAATGATATTTTCAAACAACAGTTCAGATAAGGGCCTAATATCCAAAATATACAAAGAACTCATAAAACTCAACAACAAACAAACAAACAATCCAATAAAAAAATGGGAAGAGGACATGAACACACACTTCTCCCAGGAAGAAATACAAATGGCCAACAGATATATGAAAAGATGCTCATCTTTAGTTATTAGAGAAATGCAAATCAAAACTGCAATGAGATACCACCTCACACCTGTTAGATTAGCTATTATTAACAAGACAGGTAATAGCAAATGTTGAAGAGGCTGTGGAGAAAAAGGAACCCTCATACACTGTTGGTGGGAATGTAAAGCAGTACAACCATTATGGAAGAAAGTATGGTGGTTCCTCAAAAAACTGAAAATAAAATTACCTTATGACCCAACAATCCCTCTACTGGGTATATACCCCAAAACTCAGAAACATTGATACGTAAAGACACATGCAGCCCCATGTTTATTACAGCATTGTTCACAGTGGCCAGGACATGGAAACAACCAAAAAGCCCGTCAATAGATGACTGGATAAAGAGGATGTGGCACATATACACTATGGAATACTACTCAGCCATAAGAAATGATGACATCGGATCATTTACAGCAAAATTTTGGGATCTTGATAACATGATACGAAGTGAAATAAGCAAATCAGAAAAAAACAGGACCTGCATTATTCCATACATAGATGGGACATAAAAGTGAAACTAAGAGACATTGATAAGAGTGTGGTGGTTACGGGGGGAGGGGGGAAAGGGAGAGGGAAAGGGGGAGGGGGAGGGGCACAAAGAAAACTAGATAGAAGGTGACAGAGGACAACCTGACTTTGGGTGTTGATTATGCAACATCATTGAACAACAAGATAACCTGGATTTGTTATCTTTGAATATATGTATCCTGATTTATTGATGTCACCGCATTAAAAAAATAAAATTATTTAAAAAAAAGAAAATGCCAAGTCAGAGTTATATTCTCAACTCTACTCCTGACTAGCCCTGAGATCCTAGACAAGTCGTGTCATCTGTCTGTAAGGCTCAGTTTACTCATCTTAAAAAAGAAGATAGGCCTGATCTGTGGTGGCGCAGTGGGTAAAGCACAACCTGGAAACGCTGAGGTTGCCAGTTCAAAAAACCTTGGGCTTGCCTGGTCAAGGCACATATGGGAGTTGATGCTTCCTGCTCCTCCCTCTTCTCTCTCTCTCTCTCCCTCTCTCTATCTCTCTAATGAATAAATAAAAAAAAATCTTTAAAAAAATAAAGATTGGACAATCTTATGTAAAGATTAAAATAGATCAAGTAACTAATCATTATGTCTCATATTAAGTGTTTAATACCTTCCAATTCCCTCATGTCTCTAATTCTTGTTCATCTTATACTTAATTGATACCTAATTTCCTTAATGCAGAAGATAAAATAATCATATCGATTATTTTCTTTCTTCTTTTTGTGGGCTTTCTGCCTATAAATTTCCACAATAAATATTTTATTACTTTCTGAATTGGTGGAAAATATACTTTGTTACAAAATTCTAATAAAAGTGCTTGCCTGGCACACCAGACTGCACGAGGAAAGTTCCCATGTTCTTTGATGCTCTGAGGTGGCCTTTTTCCCCTAGAAAACCATTCCAGTGTGGCCCGTCTGTCATCACATCAGTGCACTTACCTTTAACCAAGCTAGTTTATATACTATGTATACATTAAGACAGTTAGAGTCTTTTTCCTCAAGGGGGCATGGCATTTACTAAGAATTGAGAAATTAAAACCTAGTGTTCACTTTCCCCCCATAAATATTCAAACTACTTTTACTCATATATTTCTATTATAAAATGTTTTCCAAATATATTAGCAGTCAAGAATGTGTGTATGTAGGAGAGCTTACTGCCTATGTTTTCTTCTAAGATGCTTACAGTTTCACGGCTTATATTTAAGTCTTTTATCCATTTTGAGTTTATTTTTGTGAATGGTGTAAGCTGGTGGTCTAGTTTCATTTTTTTGCAGATAGCTGTCCAATTTTCTCAACACCATTTGTTAAAGAGGCTGTCTTTACTCCATTATATTTCCTTACCTCCTTTGTCAAATATCAGTTGTCCATAGAGCTGTGGGTTTATTTCTGGGTTCTCTGTTCTGTTCCATTGATCTATATACCTGTTCTTATGCCAGTACCAGGCTGTTTTGAGTACAATGGCCTTGTAGTATAACTTGATATCAGGAAGTGTGATACATCCCACTTTATTCTTCTTTTTTAAGATTGCTGAGGCTATTCGTGTTCTTTTTTGGTTCCATATAAATTTTTGGAATATGTGATCTATAACTATGAAGTATGTCATTGGTATTTTAATTGGTATTGCATTGAATTTATAAATTGCTTTGGGTAATATAGACATTTTAATGATGTTTATTCTTCCTAACCATGAGCACGGTATATGCTTCCACTTGTTTGTATCTTCCTTGATCTCTTTTATCAATGCTTTATAATTTTCTGAGTACAAGTCTTTAATTTTCTTGGTTAAATTTACTCCTAGGTACTTTATTTTTTTGGTTGTAATAGTGAAGGGGATTGTTTCCTTAATTTCTCTTTCTGACTGTTCATTGTTGGCATATAAAAATGTCTCTGATTTCTGAGTATTAATTTTATATCCTGCCACTTTGCTGAATTCATTTATCAGGTCCAGTAGTTTTTTGACTGAGACTTTAGGGTTTTCTATATACAATATCATATCATCTGCAAATAATGATAATTTTACTTCTTCTTTTCCAACTTGAATGCCTTTTATTTCTTCTTCTTGTCTGATTACTGTGGCTAGGACTTCCAGGACTATGTTAAATGAGAGTGGTGAAAGGGGGAACCCCTGCCTTGTTCCTGATCTTAACGGGATTGCTTTTAATTTTTGCCCATTGAGTATGATGTTGGCTGTGGGTTTGTCATAGATGGCTTTTATCATGCTGAGGTATGTTCTCTGTATTCCCACTTTGCTGAGAGTTTTGATCATGAATGGGTGCTGGATTTTATCAAATGCTTTTTCTGCATCTGTTGAAATTATCATGTGGTTTTTCTCCTTCTTTTTGTTTATGTGATGAATCACATTGATTGATTTACAAATATTTTACCAGCCTTGCCTCCCCAGCATAAATCCCACTTGATCATGGTGTATGATTTTTTCTATATATTGTTGGATCTGGTTTGCTAATATTTTGTTGAGAATTTTAGCATCTATATTCATCAGAGATATTGGCCTATAATTTTGTTTCTTTGTGTTGTCTTTGCCTGGTTTTGGAATCAGAATTATGCTCACCTTATAAAAGGAGCTTGGAAGTCTTCCTTCATCTTGAATTTTTTGAAATAGCTTGAGAAAGATAGGAGTTAGTTCTTCTTTGAATATTTGGTAGAATTCAGTTGTGAAGCCATCAGGTCCAGGACTTTTCTTTGTTGGGAGTTTTTTTGTTTGTTTGTTTGTTTGTTTTTGTTTGTTTTTTGTATTTTTCTGAAGCTGGAAATGGGGAGGCAGTCAGACAGACTCCCGCATGCGCCCAACTGGGATCCACCCAGCATGCCCACCGGGGGGCGATGCTCTGCCCATCTTGGGGCATCGCTCTGCCTCAATCAGAGCCATTCTAGCACCTGAGGCAGAGGCCTCAGAGCCATCCTCAGCACACGGGAAAACTTTGCTCCAGTGGAGCCTTGGCTGCTGAAGGGGAAGAGAGAGACAGAGAAGAAAGAGAGGGAGAGGGGTGGAGAAGCAGATGGGTACTTCTCCTGTGTGCCCTGGCTGGGAATCGAACCCAGGACTCCTGCATGCCAGGCCAACACTCTACCACTGATCCAACCTGCCAGGGCCTGTTGGGAGTTTTTTGATAACTATTTCAATCTCATTTGGTGTAATCGGTCTGTTTAGGTTTTCTGATTCTTCCAGATTGGTTTTTGGAAGATTGTATGTTTCAAGGAATTTGTCCATTTCATCTATGTTATCTAGGTTTTTGGCATACAGTTTTCATAGTATTTTCTTACAATATTTTGTATTTCTGTTGTGTCAATTGTCATTTTTCCACTCTCATTTCTAATTTTATTTATTTGAGTCCTCTCTCTCTTTTTCTTGGTGAGTCTAGTTAAAAGTTCTCTGACATCTCTTGGAGCAATATATTTGCTGATTTATCTTCACAGGGAAGTGAAATAAAAGACAGGATAAACAAATGAGACCATATCAAACTAAAAAGCTTTTGCACAGCTAAAGACAATAAGAACAGAATAAAAAGACAAACTACACAAATGGAGAACATATTTGACAATATGTCTGATAAGGGGTTAATAACCAAAATTTATAAAGAACTTGTAAATCTCAACACCAGGAAGACAAACAATCCAATCAAAAAATGATCAAAAGAAATGAATAGACACTTCTCCAAAGAGGACATACAGATGGCCAATAGGCATATGAAGAAATGCTCAACATCACTAATCATTAGAGAAATGCAAATTAAAACCACAATGAGATATCACCTCACACCAGTCAGAATGGCACTCATCAACAAAGCAACACAGAATATGTGCTGGTGAGGATGTAGAGAAAAGGGAACCCTCCTGCACTGCTGGTGGGAATGCAGACTGGTGCAGCCACTGTGGAAAACAGTATGGAGATTCCTCAAAAAATTAAAAATTGAACTGCCATTTGACCCAGCTATCCCACTTTTAAGAATATACCCCAACAACACCATAGAACTGCTCCAAAAAGAGAAATGCACCCCCATGTTTTGGCAGCATTGTTTACAATAGCGAAGATGTGGAAACAGCCCAAGTGTCCGTCAGAGGATGAGTGGATTGAAAAGCTTTGGTACATATATACTATGGAATACTACTCAGCCATAAGAAATGATGACATCAGATCATTTACAATAACATGGATCGATCTTGATAATATTATACGGAGTGAAATAAGTAAAGCTCAAAAAACTAAGAACTATATGAATCCATACATAGATGGGACATAAAAATGAGACTCAGAGACATGAACAAAAATTTAATGGTAAAAGGGGTAGGGAGGGAGGGGGAGGGGGAGGGGGCAAGGAAGGAGAGAGGGGGTGTGGGAGGGGAGGGGCACAAAGAAAACCAGATAGAAGGTGATGGAAGACAATTTGACTTTGGGTGAGAGGTATACAGCATAATCAAATGTCAAAATAATCTGGAAATGTTTTCTCTGAACATATGTACCCTGATTTATCAATGTCACTGCATTAAATTTAATTTAAAAAAGTGTGTGTGTAGGGGAGTGTTACTTCTTCACTGGTCTGACAGAGAAGTATTAACGTGAAAGCATAACATAAAACCTCTCCCTTCAATGAGGTCCATTAGAAAGAGAGCTCCACGGAGTGTTTTAACTTCTCATTTGATTTTTATTATGTAAAGTTCTGTAAGCTTAAAATGGAGTGAAGGTTGAGAAAAAGACTTAATGTTTATAACCAAGCACAAGAATAACTTCACGGCTTTATAACAAAGTATTCATTGACTGGCAAAATAAAACTAAATTGTCTTTACTCTGAAAGTGAAGACACGGTTCCATGTGAGTGACAGGTCACAATACTAAAGAGCACATTATTTGCTTTTTAAAAATAATTACTTTTTTGTAAATGATTATTATTAAAACTTCCAGTCAAATTAGAAAGAACACAAGAAATTACTCACCGATAAACTATCTAAATGTGGGATTTTATAATACATGTTATTAAATATAATATTAGTTTATTTTTGCTCAAATTCAATAGAAGAAAGGAAATGGAATAAAAATTAAAAATATATAAATAAATTTCAATTTTTTTCTACCAAAGCGATAGTAGTACATAAAAATTCATTTTTGAGTCAAAAATACAAAAATTATTGAGTGTAAAGTCTTTATGCACTTTCAACTTCATGTTTCATTTATAAACAGTCTCTACTGACTACCTGACAAGAAACCTCACCAGGACTCTGTTCTTCCACCCTCCTCCCCCAGCCCTTCCTCACACTCCCACTGGGTCTAACCAGAGGGAACACCACTCGCACTCCATTTTCTAGGAATGACTCTCCTTGGAGCTGTGCAATATGGTAACTATGATTCTTCCCACATTCCAATTATGCTGGCTGTATGGTAAAGATTTTCTTTCTCAAGGTTATAAATAATACTTCTGTTTACAACCATAATTCTCCCAGTTACATGCATTTCAATAATTTCAATAACCCAATGTTTTTATTGATTTCACTGTTCGCTAGATCTCAGTCAGCATCAAGAAATGTCTTCAAGAGGCCTACATACATTTAGAGCCCATAGGCTTCTTCCTACGCATATTAACTTATTATGTCATGTACTAATTTATAGGCTACAACTCATATACACAAATAATATATTTGGGAAGGATAAACTTATATAGAAACAAAAACTGTAACAGTTTTTCTTTTTCACACATGTATATCTGTCTTGTATGTCTCCTAGGTGAAGGCACTCCTCACTATGGAGACCAGCTGCCTACGTCACAAACACCTGTAACGAGGTCTTCTTTGAGAACATTAGCTCCTTTCAAGGCAGCAGCCATTGAGCATATAGAAATCCCGATGAGATTCTGTGCCTGTTTGCCATTTTCTGCCATTCTTTCTATACCCTCATGTTACCTGTTTTCCAAATTCATATGCCATTTGTTTTTTCAGTTGCTTTTCGTTAAGCCATTGGTCTTAACTGGTCATGGCAAACTGTTTTTAAGATGGCCAATTCCATTCAATCCATTTAATTTTTCAGAGATGGGAGAGCAAGTCAATCAATGCTTGAAGGAATAAATGGAGAACTAAGCACATAACCTTGGCCCCAGAGTCCATCTATGTTGTATTGGCCCTCTAGCCTGCTGAAATCCTGATTCTGAACTGTCTAGACTGCCCTCAACCTTTGATCTCCATTAGCACCTATTTATACAAGGAATTCACTGGCACTGAGTTCTCAAACTTCGTGAACATCAGAATTACCCAGAAGATGTATTAAAAACCAGGATTTCTGAGCCTCACCCCTGGAGTTTCTTACTCAGTGCATCTGAGTCAGGTGGTGACTAAGGTTTTGCGTTTGTAATGAGTTTCCAGATGATTCTGATTCTGCTGGTCAAGAAAACATGTTCTAAAATCTATTGTGCAAGCCCTGGCCGGATAGGACGGTTGGTGGAGCTCTGTCCCAGAGCTTGGAGGTTGCTAGTTTGATCACCATTCAGGGCACATGCAGCACCAGACTGATGTTCCTGTCTCTCTCTCTCCCTGCCTCTCTCACTCTCTCTTAAAAAATAATAATAATAAAAACAAAACAAAACCTGTTGTGCTAAAATATGCTGAACACTCCTGGTGTCTAATCCTGTGTTCCCTGTTCCCTTGTATGTGAGAATGACAACCACTTTTTCTCACAGTATGTCATTTTGGTCTGATGGGCAGCCATTAGCAAAACAACTAAGAAGACAATGACAGCAATTGGCTGAGTTTTCAGATATGAAAATGTTTGTTGTTTTTATGTAGGTGACTGACAATTTGGCTGAGCATGGTATTCTAGGCTTATCTTTCCTTCAGCACTTTATACACATTGCTTTATTGTTTTATGGGAATGAATATTATTGTGGATGCCAGTCTAAAGGTAACTTGCTTTTGTGAGTTCATGTATCAAAAAAATTAACTTTTTAAATCTTTGAAGTTCAATAACTTAATCAAGCTATGTTTCAGAATCCACTGGGGTATCACTCTCCCTGTAATTAAGTGTACTCCTTTGAAATGTATATTAAGTCCTTCCTTTATTCTAGGAAAACTGACTGCTACTTCATTACAATGAATTTTCTTTTTCTCAGAGGGTCATAATTATCCTCATTTAGGGTCATCTTCCACTGTTTCAATATCTATCATCTTCCCTCATAATTAAAAATCTCAAAATTTTTCTCTGCTTATAATGTGATTAACTAAAGCCTTTCACTATGTTAGTAATTTGATTTTCAATAGTATTTACTCTTATCCTACCTGATATCCTTTTTAACCCAAGGCCTACAATGAAACCAATCTGGGTTTCAGTTTCTTTCATCAGTCTGTTGTTTGTTTACCTATTGGCTTGTTTAATTCGTGTTCTAACAATATTCTTCAAGGAAAGTTATTCAGAAATACTATAGAGTTCGTTTTAGTTCTTCTTGAGTTAAATTTTCTTCCAATATCATTTCTCCTTTTTCTTTCCATTTACATTGCATTCTTTTCTATTGTTCTTTTTACTTGTTTGACATGGTTGTCATAGTATGATTTTTCATCTTTGTGATTATATGGACAGGTATGTTCGGATCTTTTTATTTTCAAAAATAATACAATTAAACACCCTTTAGCCCCTTTGCTGCCTTTTAAAACTTAATTTTCCTATACCTTAAGCCTTTAAAGTATTCTAGCACATTTCTATCACATACTCCGAACCTAAGGGTTGCAGCAGAGCAGAGACTGATGGGTGCCGCAGGCAGCTCCTTCTGGAGTCCTGCCTCTGTTACCAGGGACAATTCCATACAGGCAGGTTATATCTCCTTTCTCTAACCTTTAGTTCATCATCCAATGCTTTAAATATTCCTGCAAAATTATCTGGCTCCTGATGGCCCTTTTCTGAAATTCTGCCATGATAAGTGGATTTCTGAGGTCTGCCTTTGTACCCAATGTCTACGTAAATCCCACCTAATTGGTAGATATGACTGAAAATTCTCAGTGTTTAGCTTCACTCTCCACTCAGTGCTATATCTGATTGTTGTGGTTCATTAGAAACTATTCTGTGAAGCACCAAAATGTTTGGTTTATTCATTAGTTAAAATTTATAATTTATATGACATACATTTAAACTGAATTCCTTGCTCATGGGCTGATTTTTATTCATTATTGTGAGCAATTACTTCTATAATATGATTTAATAATTCATGTTTATCTCAGAGTTCCTTTTTCCTGCATCTTTTCCCACCTCTAGATTATAAGATGATCAGAAGCCAAGATTGTGTTTTGTTCTTGATTCACAAAAATACTGAATATTGTGCTTTATACATAGTACAAATTTAATTAATTAAATTTATTGGAACATGAGATTTCTTCAAATATCTCTGTGCACATTTCTAAAAACTGCACAGCTAGTTATTTAGTACTAAGAAAAACTGTAAATATATTATATAGGAATGTTAGCAGTAGACAAGAATAAATGAAATAAATTATAAAATGGGAAGCATTAAGTGGTCAAATTATTTTTCTTTTAAAATGACAGGCATCTTAAATTCAGTTGTACCTCAAGAGAATGCAATCTCTGCTTCTGTGTTTAAAATGTATTACCACTAAGCTATTAATGAAATCGCTTTTGTGAGACATGGTAATAGTTACGTCAATCATAGGAGTTTCTCTACAAACTCTTAGGGAGGTATTTATAAGTATGAATGTTAGGAGATTATCTGGGTTGTAATCTTAGCTCTACCCCTTAATGGCCATGACACTGGTGCATTACTTAATTACTCTGTGCCTCAATTTCCTAATCTGTAAAATGGAGATAATAACAGTACTATCTAATAGATTGTTGTAAGAATAAAATGAGCTAATGCATGGGATATATATCAGTGGGGATTAGCACACAGTCCATGCATTAGAAGATATATTTGCTGCTGTCCATAGTAACAACCACTGATTTACTTAAGAGAAGGAAAATAAATCACTGTTAAGATTAAGCATAGGCTCTGAAAGATTTAAATTGGCTTTACTATTGCCCAAAGATACTCTCCCTGCCTGTGTATCTTCCTATTTAATTAAATATAATAATACGTTCTCTAACCAAGCAGTCATCAAATAATTTAAATGTTTTTGAGCATAATATTTGACAGTAATTACTACTTAATATGTGCTTTCTGAATACACTAAAATAATAATTTGGAATGAAGGTGGACCTTCAAATAGTAAAAATTATCTTCCATAGGAAAGAGTGATGAACTGAGATAACTCTGTAACAATAGCAAAGCCAAAAGTTATTTACTAATGTTGTCTTGATACAAATCGTATGGCCCTTGTGGACATAGAGCTAGTGATTTTACGGTTATTACATTTCTGAAGCTAATTAAATATAAAATAAAATAAGTGAATTCTGTTTATATTGTCCAGAGTAATAAGCATAGATGGAATTAAGTAATTTATACTGACTGATAATATTGATGTATTACTTGTATAGACTTAACAAAACATTATATTGGCCTTCCTTCCTTGAGACATAACATTCTTCAGGGCTGCCCTCAATGGTTAAATATTTAATAAAAAAAACCTTTGGGAGAAATGAGGACATTTCAATACCATAATGAAATTAATTCTATAAGCTTTATAAACCTGCCTGGAGGGAGCAACTTCTTTCCAGTTACTAATGAATGAGGAGATTTTTTAGTAATTATTATTATTGCTATTTGGCCAATAATATTTTAAAGTAATGTTAAAATTATTGAGAACTCTGGAGTGTCACAGTTATCATTATTTTATTAATCGTCTCAGCATCTTTTGGAATGAGAGATGGATAAATTTGAAATAAAAGTTAAAAGTATTAAAAATATCCTGATAAGGCAGTGGCACAGTAGACAGAACACTGGCCTGGAATGCTGAAGATACAGGTTTGAAACTCTGTAGGTTGCTGGCTCATCCAGCTTGAGTGCAGGCTCACCAACTTGAGGGTAGGGTCGCTGGCTTGAGCATGGGATCATAGACATGACCCCTTGGTCACTGGTTTGAGCTCAAAGGTCGCTGGCTTGAAGCCCAAGGTTGCTGACTTGAGCCCAAGGTTGCTGGCTTGAGCAAGGGGTCACTGGTGGTCCCTAGTCAAGGCACATATGAGAAAACAATCAATGAACAACGAAGGTGCCACAACTATGAGTTGATGCTTCTCATTTCTCTCCCTTCCTGTCTGTCTGTTCCTCCATCCCTCTCTCTCTTACTTATAAAAAAAGTTTTTTAAGTATTAAAAAATAAACCCTCATAAAATCTTTCTTCCTTCCTTCCCTCCTTCCTTCCCTCTTTCCTTCCTTCCTTTTTTCCTTCCTTCCTTCCTTCCTTCCTTCCTTCCTTTATTTTTCTTTCTTTCTTCTTTCTTTCTTTCTTTCTCTCTTCCTCAACCTCTCCCTCCCTCTCATTTTTTTCTTTTCTTCTCTTTCCCCCTCCCTCTCTTCTCTAGCCCCTATCTTGGCTCACAGATGAGAGACTACACAATACCCTGAAGATGGATAATATGGATGCTGTTAAATTTCTCTGTTTATCTCTCTCTCTCTCTCTCTCTCTCTCTCTCTCTCTCTCACACACACACACACACACACACACACACACACACACACTTGCAGTTCTTTTTAAATCTTATTTCCTGAACTATATAGGAAGCAATAAAGCTAAATTGTCAAATTTTTAAAAATATACAGCAAAGATAAAAGAAATGCCATCACATCACCTATCAATAGATATATAAAGTGATCTTTTTTAACTTTAGAATGCTTATACACATGATTTCCTGCTCTATAAAATGATTTCAATTAAATTATTTATTTTTAAAATTTTAATTTATTTTTTTGTGTATGTTACATTGGATTTTAACCAAACATGAACTACTCTGTGGTAAGAAAGTATAAGGTGACATTCTTATACAAGCAAAAAATTGAAATGCAACCCAATAAATTAATCTAAAATCTTTATCATATGTTTGGCAGAAAACAGGTATTTGATGCAAATAATAAATATTTTATGATTTTTATAATCATTCTTTTCCAAAAATGGTTTTGGCAGCTCAGGTTTTTTTTTTTAATTTATTTATTAAATTTAATGCAGTGACATTGATAAATCAGGGTACATATGTTCAGAGAAAACATCTCTAGATTATTTTGACATTTGATTGTGCTGTATACCCCTCCCCCAAAGTTAAATTGTCTCTGTCACCTTCTATCTGGTTTTCTTTGTGCCCCTCCCCTCCCCCAACCCCTCTCTCCTTCTTCACCCCATCCCCCCCTCCCCCCACCCCCCACCCCTCACCCCTGTTGCCATCACATTCTTATTCATGTCTCTGAGTCTCATTTTTATGTCCCTTCTATGTATGGATTCATGTAGTTCTTAGTTTTTTTTCTGATTTACTTATTTCACTCCGTATAATGTTATCAAGGTCCATCCATGTTATTGTAAAGGATCCGATGTCATCATTTCTTAAGCTCAGATATTTTTTAAATCCTATATATTGTGATTGTTAACATGGAAATAGAAAAACAATATAGTTATAGTCATTAAACATAATTTTACTTTAAACTTCTTGGAAGTCTGGGCAAAAACAGATTGTATGACTTCCAGTTTTTGAAAGAAGTGGCATATCAAATTTTCTACTGTCATAATTTTGTTAATATTTAATTACAAATTTAGATGATTTTTTTTTTTAGTTTTTCCACTGATAGGAGAGAGACAGAGAGAGAGAGAAGCATCAACTCATTGTTCTACTTATTTGCTCCATTTAGTTTTGCATTCATTGATTACTTCTCATACCTGCTTTGACTGAGGATTGAACCCATGACCTCAGTGCACCAGGACCATGCTCTATCCACTGGGCCATCCGGCAAGGGCTATTAATTGATTATACCAACCTTATAAGAAACACATATATACTATGCTTTTGAAATCAGTTATAGAGACAAGGTGGAAGTGCTTTTTTAGTCTTTATTTTCCTTGATAAAACCTGAAAGCTTACTATTCAAATTCAATACATATAGCTATGTGGTTATCTAATGGTCTAACTTGGTAATTAAATTAATATGAGAATCCAATAGAATAGATGTCTGTCCCATAGAGTTACTTTCTTTAAAAATCTTTGTTAAGATACTCTGTGTGACCACTATTTTTTATGAAGTCTCATAAAAAACCTGATATTCCTTTGTGTTTTACTCATCTTTGTGCTTAGGACCCAGCACAAGGCTTAGCACAGAAAGCGCATGTTAAATATTTGTGTAGCTGAGGTGGTAACTGAGGGCACAGTCACATAAGCTAGAGTTGTTTGGGTTAACATTCCATTATAAGAGTTTAGTGATCTGACAAATGTTTTCACTTAGGTGGAAGGCAACTGGACATCAGATCTGTTCTAGAGTTTGAACCAATTCACAATTAAACTGCCAGCATTCCACACTGCAGCAGACTTGATGTTCAAAAGTTAGTAATCCTAGCTTCCTTGAAGGCTGTCAGTGTAAGCTGCATATACGCTGCATCTCTAGCTAATGGGACAAGACAAACTGCTGAGTAGACTTGCTCAGTGTCTAAAACTTGTCCTTTGAAACTAACATTTAAATGTGGGTGAATATTGAATATACCCTATCTAAAGTACTCTATTACACTGGGGAACAATTTTTTTTCATTTTCTGTTGTATGAGGTTTTAGAAATGTTTCTATGTATTTCTGTATTGCTCATTCCAAATCTGAAATCCATTTTTTGGTGCATGCTCTAGTTTTTATGCAATTTTAATTTCTTTTTGTTACAGTTAATGGCATGCATTGGTTTTTAAATTGGAGTTAAAGGGCAATGACTCTTGGATTGAACATAACCACAAGGCAATTAATGTTTCACAAACATCATTTTTACATAATTGTAGTTGTTTCTAAATGTAAAAAAAATTATTATCTGATAAAAACACCCTCTTATTTTGTTTTAAGATTGAATCATGACTTCTTTGAGTAGACGTAAATGTAAGAATAGTCCTGACACTTTCTGCTATATATGTGGCTGTTACACACTTCAATGTCAAAAGCGCAATATTTCATCATTTGTGACACATGCACATATTGCCTATTTTCAAGTTCCCCTTGGTGATCAAGATAAGAATTGGGCTCTTCATATTGTGTGTCATAATTGTGAGGAAATGCTTCATGACTGGACAAAAGGAAAACACAAAGGAATGCCTTTTGGTATTCCCATGGTTTGGTGTGAACCTAAGGACCACAGCAGTGACTGTTATTTCTGTCTGATCCATACAAAGGGCATCGGCAAGAAAAAGCAGCATATGATCGCATATCCTAATATTCCTTCAGCAATACGACCTATCCCACACTCCTGGTTACAGTTTTCAATGGTTTTATTTCTTCTAAGGATGAAGAAAGTGAACATGATGATCAAGTGTATTTTGATAAGATGCATGAGGAAATGGTTGTAGAATCTGAATGGTCTTCTTCTGATGACAAGCTGTCATTAACCTCTCAGCAGTTTAGCCAACCCGAATTCAATGACTTAGTAAAAATGACATAAAAATTGTCCTCAACTTTCTGAAGTATGAGGAGCATAACTGGATCATTTGTGTGGATTTTAAAATGGTAAATTTCCTTCTAGGACAACAGAGAGGTTTCATGAAGTATCCTTGCTTTCTGTATTTGTGGGACAGCTGAGCTCAGGAGAAACACTAAACCCAGAAGGAGTGGTCAAAACGTGAATCTCTGGAAGTAGAGATGCAAAATATTGTGAATAAACCTGTAGTTAACCGAGACAGGATCATTTTTCCCCCACTTCACATCAACTTGGCTTAATGAAGCAGTTTTTTCAGGCTTTGAATAGAGAAAGTGAATGCTTTCAACATATTATTTCTGCTTTTCCTGCCTGTCTTTTGAGAAGATAAAAGCAGGTATATTCGATGGACCTCAAATTCAAACCCTCATACGTGATGAAGAATTTTCCAGGAAGATGAATAAGGAGGAGAAAGCAGCATGGCAGTCTTTTGTGGCAGTTACAAAGAACATCCTTGGCAACAAAAAAGCAGAAAACTATGAACTTCTGGTTCAAAGGATTCTGTTGGCTTTCCATGACATTGGATATAATATGAGTGTTACGATTCACTTCCTGAACAGTCACCTTGATTAGTTTCCTGAAAATCTTGGAGCTGTTAGAGATGATCAGACTAGTGCTGGATCATCAAACGAGATTGTCCTCAACAAGTACACAAACGCAAGAGCTACAAAAGCAAATTTTTGCCTGAATAGAATTTAAATAAGTTTTGTGCAAATTTTATGATTAAAATAAGTGTTTTAATATGTTCTATTTTGAAAATGTAGACAAATTCTGATGTGATCGTATCTTTTAGTGTATTGGTGTATTTACTGCATTATATAAATTATTATATTTTCACAAAGATGATGCCCAAGAAGACATTCTACTTCATTATGTTAAACTAAATGTTGAAAATTTTACAATAAGATGAAAAACCTAAAATCTTGAATTGTAAAAAAGCTGTAGCATACATTGAAAAACTAATGTCAGATTTGAGATCAGCACACTTGAATTAGGTAAGATCAAGTGCTTTTGTGGATGCAACAAAGATTTTGTTCCCCAGTGTTATTCATTTCTGGGACCATAATTATTAAATTTAAAAATTGGTTTTGTAGTGCCTTACTGGTAATGGCACAGTAGATAGAGAGTCAACTTGGGATGCTGAGGACTCAGGCTTGAAATCCCAGTGTTGCTGTCTTAAGTGCAGGCTCACTTGAATTGAGCAAGGGGTCACCAGCTTAAGTGTAGGATACTAGACATGATCGCACATTCACTAGCTTTAGCCCAAAGTTCGCTGTATTGAACAAGGCGTCAGTGGCTCAGCTGTAGCCCCTCTGGTCAAGGCATGTGTGAGAAGCAATCAATGAACAACTAAAAGTGCCACAACTTCAAATTGATCTTTCTCATTTCTCTCTCTTCCTATCTGTCTGTCTTTATCTCTCTCGCACAAAATATAAAAATTAAAAAATAGGTTTGTGGAAAATTATTTCTAATAAAATTTGAGCTGATTATTTGTATTGGAACTGTAAACTTGTCTCTGAGATTGGAGATATTTGAAGGAACATTTCAAATAGTATCTAAAATTTGGACATATATAAGTTTTTCCAATAATTTTTATGAAAAATTTCAAATATGCAGAAATATTGAAAGAATCAGCAGTGAGTACCCATATACTGACCTCAAAGATTCTACAATTAATATTTTCTATATTTGCTTTATCACATGTCTATCCAAATATGCCACTATCTATATTTACATCTATATTTTGATGCACTACAAAATAACTTGCAGAAATTAAGTTGTACAAATGTACACTTTGCATTAAATACTTCAGCATGCATAGAGTTCATCAACTAGAGTACAATAATTGTATGCAAATACAACTTTACATGCAATGAAATAAAATCTAAAGTATACCATTTAATGAGTTATGGAATATGCTTACTTTAGATTAATACAACTACTCAATATACATTCAGAAAAATATATACTGAGCATCTTTAAAATCACAGTCTAGAGACTACAAATAGCTGATCAACTATCTCTCATGTAGAATAAAACTATGAAAAATGTCTTTTAAATAGACAACTAAAAATGTAATTATTTTGTTTATTCAATTTAAAAAATAACTTTCTATTTAAAATATAATAACACTTTTAAAATGGGGACAGAAGTAGTCAACACTGAGAAGTTAATTATATCAGACTTTTCTTCATTCAATTGATATAATACAGAAGACAAGACTTGAAGCACCATGTACTTGAAGCTCAGTTACAAGTTATACAAAATGTACCGGGAAAAGAAAATGACACATGTATTGATTTGTGGTGTACATATGTCGAAGGTATTACTTAATATTGTATAGCTATCGACAGAGACATTTTGTGTGTGTGTGTGTGCAGCCATATTCTCAAAGAAATGAAAGTAACACCATGAGTAGAACTGTCTAATTACTACAGTATGATCAAATAATAATAAAGCAAAAGAAGGCTCCCTAAAAAATTATCCACATATCATTGTTTAATAGCCACAACAGTTTTAATAGCATTTGAGCATTTATTTTCAAGTTTAAGCTAAAATGGCTGTAATTTTTTTATTGTAATATATTTCCCTGGAAGAGTTTATCTCAAAGGAGCTTTACAGTCATTGCTTCATTGGCTCATTTTTCCCAAGAATATTACAATTGAGAACACAAAACTCAAGGGCACCAACAATTTGGTCAATGGTCATAAATGAGTCCTAACTTGAAATTTCTCTTCCCCTCAAGACCAATACTTAGAAGTAAATCTAGTTAAAATTAGCATATATTATAACATACTCCTAGACTTTTACAAAGAGATGTGTTCTTTTAAATGGCATTTAAGTAATATAATTTACAAAAATTAACTTGGGATATATTTTTTCCAATTTGCATATATCTACAGTACAGGCACATGTAGCTTATTCTTCAGTGTCTCCTTCAATGTTAAAAATAAAATAAATTATTTGTTTATTTTGCATATTAGATTACAAATATAAGTGAAATCAGGGATCTGAAGATGGCAGTGGAGTAGGCAGATGCACAGACTCCAGGCTCACACCACCAAACTGGATTACAAATTAATTTAGGAACAATCAGCATGAAAAACCAACTCTGGACTACAAGAACAGCTCTCAAAAACCAAGGAGCAAAGAAGAAGTCACACTAAGCCTGGTAGGGAGCGCCGAGGAGCAGTAGATCTTCCCTGTTTACAAGACACAAAGGGGGGATGGAAAGGAGCAGAAAATATTACTCACAGCTACTTGCCTGGGGACCTGGGAACGAGGTGTGTTGAAAGGTCTGGCTTGTCTTCCAAAAGGAAAGGGGAGAGAGAGAGACAGATGGTGAGGGGCAGAGGAATGCATGAGATGACCTGAGAAGCTGACTCATCCAGTGCTGGAGTCAGCTGTAGCTGGAGGAGGGGTTGATCCTTCCACACAATACAAGAATAAAGTAGTTCCGGGTCACTCATCTGCAGACATATCTCCAGATCCAAGCAGTACAACAAGACACAGCTGAAAACAAGAAGTGGAGAGGAGGGGTAGTAACTCAGGTCTTCATGGAGATCTGAGATACACCTCCCCCTACTGAAGCTGAGAAAACACCCCATGCCTGCCTGGAGAGAGTAACTGGCAGATCAGGTCTTCAGAGTCTCAGGTTACACCCACCACATTCCTGGATACAGTTTCAAATAAGCCCCCTGCTGAGATCAGTAAACAAGACTATCAAGTGTTAAGAAAACTGAGAAGAAAACAAACAAATCAAGACTTCAAAGCAGCTCTACTAGAAAAGCCAAATCACACAGTGGATTACAAATAACAGCTGATGCCAACCCAAGAAGACCTAGAAATAACACAACTGAAAACTAGAGGCAGACAACACCAACCTAGACTCATCCAGCTCTACACACAATACACTCAAACACACAGACATAATGAGAAGACAGAGAAGTGCAATCCAAATGAAACCACAAGAGAAAAATCCGGAAAATGAATTGATATGAAAATAACCAAACTTCTGGATGCAGAGTTTAGAATAATGATGTTAGGATGCTTAGGGATCTTAGAACAACAATGAATGGTCAATACAAACACCTAAATAAAGAAATAGCAGTATAAAAAGGATATTAAAATATTAAAAAAGAATCAGTTGGAGATGACAAATACAATATCAGAAATGAAGACCACAATGGAAGAAATTAAAAACAGGATGGATGAAGCTGAGGACTGAATCAGCGATTGGAGAAAAAGCTGAATGAAGGCATGAAAGCAGGAAAAAAAAAAGAGATTCAAAAACTCTAAGGAAACTCTTAGAGAGCTCTGTGACAACAAGAAGAAGAAGAGAAAGAACAAGGAATAGAGACTTTGTTCAATCAGATTATAGCTGAAAACATCACTAAACTAATGCAGGAAAAACTCTTACAAGTTCAAAAAGCACAGAGAACTCCATTAAAGAGAAACCCAAAGAAATCTACACCAAGACACATGATAATTAAAATACTAAAGCTAAATGATAAAGAGAAAATATTAAAAGCTGCTAGAGAAAAAAAGGCTATCATCTACAAAGGAGACCCCATAAGGATGACATATGACTTCTTAATAGAAACACTTGAGGCCAGAAGGGAATGGCAAGAAATATTTAAAGTAATGCAGAATAAGAGCCTACAACCAAGACTACTTTATTCAGCAAGGCCATCATTTAAAATTGAAGGAGAAATAAAAAGCTTCCCAAACAAACCAAAAAAAAAAACTCAAGGAATTCATTACAACCAAACCAATGCTGCAGGAAATGTTAAGGGGACTGTTGTAAAATGATCAAAGTGGGAAAAAATATATATCAAAAGAGAAATACAGTTTTAAAGAATAAAATGATTATAAAAAACTATGTATCAATAATAACCTTAAATGTAAATGGATTAAACAATCCAATCAAAAGACATAGGGTAGCTGCATGAATAAGAAAACAGGACCCATAAATATGCTGTCTCCAAGAGAAACACCTTAAAACAAAAGATGCACATAGACTGAAAGTCAAAGGATAGAAAAAAATATTTCATGCAAATGGAAATAAAAAAAAGTTGGGGTAGCAATACTTATATCAGACAAAATGGACTTTGAAACAAAGGCTATAGTAAAAGATAAAGAAGGTCACTACATAATGATAAAGGGAGCAATCCAACAGGAAGATATAACTATTATATATATCTATGCACCTAATATAGGAGCACCTAAATATATAAAGCAGATTTTGATGGATAAAAAGAGTGAAATCAACTATAATAGTAGGGGATTTCAATATCCCACTAACATCACTAGATAGATCCTCAAGAAAGAAAATTAACAAAGAAACAGCAGACTTAAAGGACACACTAGAACAACTGGATTTAATAGATATCTTCAGAACCTTTCACCCTAAAGCAGCAGAATATACATTCTTTTCAAGTGCTCATGATACATTCTCTAGATTAGACCACCTGTTAGGGCACAAAAGTTGTCTGAACAAATTTAAGAAGATTGAAGTAATATTAAGCATTTTCTCTGATCACAATGGCATGAAACTAGAAATCAACCACAACAGAAAAACTCAAAAATTCTCAAAAACATGGAAACATATTAGCAGATTGTTAAATAATGAATAAATTAACAATGATATCAAAGAAGAAATAAAAAAAACTGTAGAAACGAATGATAATGAGCATACAACAGTTCAAAATTTATGGGAGCAAAAGCAGTACTGAGAGGGAAGTTCCTGGTACTACAGGAATACTTTAAGAAGCAAGAAAAAGCTCAAATAAACAACTTAATTCTGCATCTAAAAGAACTAGAAAAAGAACAACAAATAAAGTGCAGATGTTGTAGAAGAAAGAAAATAATAAAGGTCAGAGAGGAAATAAATAACATAGAGGCTAAAGAAACAATACAGAGAATCAATGAAATCAGGAGCTGGTTCTTTAAAATGGTAAACAAGATAAAGGAACCTTTAACTAAACTCACCAAGAAAAAAAGAGAGAGGACTCAAATACGTATAATTAGAAATGAGAGTGGAGAAATGACAACTGACACAACAGAAATACAAAATATTATAAGAAAGTACTATGAAGAACTGTATGACATAAAACTAGACAACTTAGAAAAAATGAACAAATTTCTTGACATGTAAAATCTTCCAAAAATCAAACTGGAAGAATCAGAAAACCTAACCAGACCAATTACAACAAATGAGATCAAAACAGTTATCAAAAAACTCCCAACAAACAAAAGTCCTGGACCCGATGGCTTCACAGGTGAATTCTACCAAATATTCAAAGAAGTACTAACTCCTATCCTTCTCAAGCTTTTTCAAAAAATTCAAGATGAAGGAAGACTTCCAAGCTCCTTTTATGAGGCGAGTATAATTCTGATTCCAAAACCAGGCAAAGACAAGACAAATAAAAAAAATTACAGGCCAATATCTCTGATGAATATAGATGCTAAAATCCTCAACAAAATATTAGCAAACCAGATCCAGCAATATATGAAAAATATCATACACCATTATCAAGTGGGATTCATTCTGGGGAAGCAAGGCTGGTACAATATTCACAAATCAATCAATATGATTCATCACATAAACAAAAGGAAAGAGAAAAATCACATGATAATTTCAATAGATGCAGAAAAAGCATTTGCTAAAATCCAGCACCCAGTCATGATCAAAACTTTCAGCAAAGTGGGAATACAGGGAACATACCTCAACACGATAAAAGCCATCTATGACAAACCCACAACCAACATCTCACTCAATGTACAAAAATTAAAAGCAATCTTCTTAAGATCAGGAAGAAGGCAGGGGTGCCCCTTTTCACCACTCTTATTCAACATAGTCCAGGAAGTCCTAGCCACAGCAATCAGACAAGATGAAGAAATAAAAAGCATCCAATTTGGAAAAGAAGAAGTAAAACTATCACTATTTGCAGATGATATGATATTGTATATAGAAAACCCTAAAGTTTCCGTCAAAAAGCTACTGGACCTGATAAATGAATTCAGCAAGGTAGCAGGATATATAATTAATACTCTGAAATCAGAGGCATTTTTATACACCAACAATGAACTGTCAGAAAGAGAAATTAAGGAAACAATCCCCTTCACTATTGCAACCAAAAAATAAGTACCTAGGAGTAAATTTAACCAAGAAAATTAAATACTTTTACTTTATAAATTATAAAACATTGATAAAAGAAATCAAGGAAGATATAAACAAGTGGAAGCATATACCATGCTCATGGTTAGGAAGAATAAACATCATTAAAATGTCTATATTACCCAAAGCAATTTATAAATTCAATGCAATATCGATTAAAATACCAATGACATACTTCAAAGATATAGAACACATATTCCAAAAATTTATATGGAACCAAAAAAAGAACACGAATAGCCTTAGCAATCTTGAAAAGAAGAATAAAGTGGGAAGTAACACACTTCTCAATATCAAGTTATACTACAAGGCCATTGTATTCAAAATAGCCTGGTACTGGCATAAGAACAGGCATATAGATCAATGGAACAGAACAGAGAACCCAGAAATAAACCCACAGCTTTATGGACAACTGATAATTGACAAAGGAGATAAGAGCATACAATGAAGTAAAGACAGCCTCTTTAATAAATTGGACAGCTACCTGTAAAAAAATGAAACTAGACCACCAACTTACACCATTCACAAAAATAAACTCAAAATGGATAAAAGACTTAAATGTATGCCATAAAACCATAAGCATCTTAGAAGAAAAAATAGGCAGTAAGGTTTCTGATATCTCTCACAGCAATATATTTGCCGATTTATCTCCACAGGCAAGTGAAATAAAAGACAGTATAAAAAAATGGGACTATATCAAACTAAAAAGCTTTTGCACAGCTAAAGACAATAAGAACAGAATAAAAAGACAAACTGCACGATGGGAGAACATATTCGACAATACGTCTGATAAGGAGTTAATAACCAAAATTTATAAAGAACTTGTAAAACTCAACACCAGGATGACAAACAATCCAATCAAAAAATGGGCAAAAGAAATGAATAGACACTTCTCCAAAGAGGACATACAGATGGCCAATAGGCATATGAAGAAATGTTCAACACTAATCATTAGAGAAATGCAAATTAAATCCGCAATGAGATATCACTTCACACCAGTCAGAAAGGCGCTCATCAACAAAACAAAACAGAATAAGTGCTGGTGAGGATATGGAGAAAAGGGAACCTTCCTGCACTGTTGGTGGGAATGCAGACTGGTGCAGCCACTGTGGAAAACAGTATGGAGATTCCTCAAAAAATTAAAAATGGAACTGCCTTTTGACCCAGCTATCCCACTTTTAGGAATATATCCCAAGAACACCATAGCACGGTTCCAAAAGGAGAAATGCACCTCCATGTTTATGGCAGCATTGTTCACAGTAGCGAAGATCTGGAAACAGCCCATGTGTCCGTCAGTAGATGAGTGGATTAAAAAGCTTTGGTACATATATACTATGGAATACTACTCAGTCATAAGAAATGATGACATCGGATCATTTACAACAACATGGATAAACCTTGATAACATTATACTGAGTGAAATAAGTAAATCAGAAAAAACTAAGAACTATATGATTCCATACATAGGTGGGACATAAAAACGAGACTCAGAGACATGGACAAGAATGTGATGGTTACTGGGGGGGGGAGAGTGGAGGGTGGGGGGTGCTGAGGGGCACAAAGAAAACCAAATAGAAGGTAACAGAAGACAATTTGACTTTAGGTGAGAGGTATACAACATAATCAAATGTCAAAATAATCTGGAGATGTTTTCTCTGAACATATGTACCCTGATTTATTAATGTCATCCCATTAAAATTAATTAAAAAAAACAAATATAAGTGAAATCAGATGGTATTTGTTTTTTTCTGACTAGTTTATTTTCATTTCCATCCATGCTATCGCAAAGGGTAAGAGTTCCTTCCTTTTTACAGCCAAGTAGTATTCCATTGTGTAAATGTACCACTGCTTTTTATCCACTCATCTACTGATAGGTACTTGGGCTACTTCCAAATCTTGGCTATTATAAATAATGCTACAATCAACATGGGCTCATATAGTCTTTTGAAGCAAAGTTTCAGGTTTCATCTGATATATTCCCAGAGGTGGAATCACTGGGTTATAAGGCAGTTTCATTTTTAATTTTTTGAGGAAATTCTATATTGCTTTTCTCAGTGGCTGTACCAACCTGTATTTCCACTAGTAGTGTACGAGGGTTACCTTTTTTCAACATCCTTTCCAACACTTGTTTGTTAATTCATTGATAATAGTCATTCTGACAAGTGTAAAGTGATACCTCATTGTGGTTTCATTTTTATTTCTTTGATAATTAGTGACACTGTGCATCTTATATGTCTATTGGTCATCTGTATATTCTCTTGAAAGAGATGTCTAGTCAGGTATTTTGCCCATTTTTAAATTAGATTGTTTGCTTTTTTTTTTGGTGTTGAGTTGAGTAAATTATTTATAAATTTTGGATATTAACCATTTATCAGATATATCACTGGGGAATATGTTCTCTCATTCAGTGGGTTGTCTTTCCATTTTGTTGATGGTTTCCTTTGTTGTGCAACAACTTTTAGTTTTTTGTGGTCTCATTGTTTATTTTATATTTTCGTTTCCCTTGACTGAGGCCATATATTAAAAAAATTGCTATGGGAAATGTCCAAGATTTTACTGCCTATGTTCTCAGAGTCAAAGATACAGAAAACAGACTGACAGTTGTTATTGGGGAGGGAAGTGAAGAGGCTGGGTGAAAAATGTGATAAAATTAAGCAAAAAACCCCAAAACAAAACAAACAAACTCAGAGACAACAGCATGGTGATTACCAGCAGGAAACAGGGTTTGGGAGAGATAGAAGATAGTAAAAGAGGAATGAATGGTGATGGAAGGAGACTTGACTTTGGGTGGTTAACACACAATACAATAATACATAGAAGATGTATTATAGAACTGTACACCTGAAACCTACATAATTTTATTAAACAATGTCACCCCAATAAATTTAATAAGAATTATGAAATACATAATATAATAATAGTCCTAATAATATTTATATATGATACTGACTATGCACAAAGTAAATCACAGTGAAAAGGATAGTGCATATTGAATCAAAAGACCATAATCTTAAAGGTTTAGCATAAGTTTTACTGGAAAACTGTGTGGTCTCAACAAAATAATTTCATTCTTGTGAGCCTCATTAATTTCATCTATAAAAAATGTAATTGGCTAGAAGAAGTTTCAGTCTTTTTCCAAATCACAAATACTATTATTCTAAGACTAGTCTGTATAGGCAGACTTCCTTTGATCCTTTTTCTCTTTGGTCATTGTAATAGATTATAGTCTCACTTAGAGAAAGACACTAAATTTTCTATTGCATTTTTACTTTTGACTAATCAGAATATGTGGTTAAAATAGGTTTATATTGGCTCATGTTCTAAAGTTAATGCTAGCAATATTTTCATGTTGGTGAGCTAATTCAAACAGGCATATTTAAGAGCACTGATGGAATATGGTCACTTGCAGGAACATTTAAATCAAAAAAAATTTAAGATATTTATATTCATTTAAAAAACATTTTGCCAAAAAGCTTTTCTTTTCATATTGTCTCAGTGGCTGACCAACTATTAATCAAGCCTTCCATCTCCATGTGTGGTAAAAGTCAAATGAATTTTATCATAAGCTGAGCCATCTGTCTCCTCATACTGTTCTGCTCTTTTTCTTTTTGAAACTCTTCAACTGAAATTAGAAAATGAAGGAGGAGGAGGTAATCAGTGCCTAGGAGAATAACAGGATATCATAGGCTTTGATTATTTTTTAATACCCAGGCAGTATGAGGTATAAATAGCATTTCAGAAATGTTTGTATTCATTGAAGAGTTTCTTTTGAATTTTCCTGGGGAAAATTAGGTTTCTCATATGATACAAATTCAATAAATGTGTTTGCTTTAAGATGAGCATAACAGTGCTAGGCCCTGGATATAAGAGAGACATGAATGCTCTTAACCAAAGCAAAAGGAAGTCCTAAATCTGTGTCTCTTGAATTTACTGTTCTTGGGAAGAGTATACCCAGGGTTCTCATCTTGAGAGGGTTGTGGTTGCCTTTATAAAGTGCTGAAAATTCTCTTGGTCACCTACCATAAGCCAACTACTTACTTCTCATGTCTTTATTATGAGCTTATCTACCTGACTTCAGATATTTGAAATGAAAGAGAGAGAGAGAAAAAAAGAGCAAAGCCAAGCAGAAAAGACAGAAATATACTCCAAAATGAAAAGCCTCTAAACCTACCTCTCATGTAACACTGCAAACCCTATTGCAATGATTTGACTGTAGCCAGCTAGTCCTTTATTAAGTGTATATTCTGCGTGGAGAGCTCTATTTTTCAGAGGGCAGCCCAACTCATAACTGGGGCAGCATCAATTGTTAGGAAACTCATTTTCACACAGGGCTGAAGGGTTATTTTCTTGTTATGTTGATCCTTTATTACCTGGTACAAGTCTACTTTGTTTTCTGCTTGCTGACCTTTCAAAACTTTGAGGACAAGAAACCATCCTCCCTGCCAATCTCTTTTTACTTAGAGTAAAGCATCAGTAGTCCCTTTAGTGGGCCCTGATGCTTTTAGGACTCCCCAATCCCCTGATTACTCTTCTCTGGTACACCTCCCCAGCTACCATTATACTTAGAAACCCAAATGAGTCTAAAACTCTCATTTTAGTGTGGCTACCTTACAGTCTGATCACTCCTTTTTTAATTTATTTATTCATTTTTAGAGAGGAGAGGGAGAGACAGAGAGAGAGAGAGAGAGAGAGAAGAGACAGGGGGGGGGGGGAGAAGCTGGAAGCATCAACTCCCATATGTGCCTTGACCAGGCAAGCCCAGGGTTTCGAACCAGTGACTTCAGCATTTCCAGGTCAACGCTTTATCCACTGCACCACCACAGGTCAGGCCTGATCACTCCTTTTAGACAGCTTTTATTACATTTAACATTTGAGGAAAAATAAATGTTTTTTAATTTTATTTAATGTAATTGAGTTTTTCTAATTTTACAATGAATATACATTATCTTATATGATAACAAAATACTTTTTTTTTTTTGTATTTTTCTGAAGCTGGAAATGGGGAGAGACAGTCAGACAGACTCCCACATGCACCCGACCGGGATCCACCTGGCATGCCCACCAGGAGGCGACGCTCTGCCCACCAGGGGCCAATGCTCTGCCCCTCTGGGGCGTCATTCTGTTGTGACCAGAGCCACTCTAGCGCCTGGGGCAGAGGCCAAGGAGCCATCCCCAGCGCCCGGGCCATCTTTGCTCCAATGGAGCCTCGGCTGCGGGAGGGGAAGAGAGAGACAGAGAGGAAGGAGAGGGGGAGGGGTGGAGAAGCAGATGGGTGCCTCTCCTGTGTGCCCCAGCCAGGAATCGAACCCGGGACTTCTGCACACCAGGCCGACGATCTACCACTGAACCAACCGGCCAGGGCGATAACAAAATACTTTTAAAAAACCCATAAAACCAGGAAACTGTGTTTCTTCCTCATTGAAAGCCTGTAGTTGCAGCCATCACAACCATTCACATGCAGGTTCCCATTAGATTCAGGCAGATGGTAAAGAAACAGTGGAGCCAAAAAAGTTTGGGCCATTCTTTATTCTAGCCTCGCATCCGGCCAGTGAGTAAAACACACACAGAGTGAAGACACTTCCCTCCCACTCAGAGCTCACAAAGCTACTGACACATCCGGGTTTTCCTAGAATCAAAGGCCCCCAATAGTCTTAGTCACCTCTGGTTCCCCATCTGCACACCTTCTCCCTTCTCCTCTCTGCACCACTGGCTTCTCCTTCAGCACTCTGTCATCTTGGCTTCCTTCTCCTTTAGCACTCTTCCTTCTCTCTGCTCTCACTTTCCAAAAATGGCTTCTCTCTTCTTCCTCCTCCTTCTTCTTAAAACTTTTTGGTGCAAAACTCCTCCTCCACCAAACATTAACATAACAATGGCTTTTCCCAAGCAGGAAGGTAATTAGTAATTTCACCTGGCAGCACCATTCACCTGGGCAGTGCCATTTTTAACAATAAAAGTAAGCAAACTCAGAAACCATATTTTACAAACTCATTTGCCCAACGCTCATAAAAAAGAGATTCCTGAATGGAAATTCTCTTTCCATCTGATCAAACTTAGAAGAAGTTGTAAAGCCAGTAGCCACGGCCACCATCACAGCTGCCTGGCTAATGTAGGTTTGCATTTGATTCGGACAGACAGCAATGAAACAACAGAGCCAAGAACTGGTGGGCCATTAGCTTTAATCCTAGCTTGCACCCGCAGGCAAGAAATACACACAGTGGGAAAACACTTCCCTTTCCATTTAGGGCTCCCAAAGCCACTGATTTATCCAAGTTTTCCTAGGATCAAAGGTTTGTACCTCACCAGCCTTATTCCCCATCTCCTTCTCCCTGCACAAACTCTGCACAAACTGGCTTCTTCTTCAGCACTCTGCCATCTTGGCTGCTTCTCTTCTCTTCCACATGGCCTTTCTCTGCTCTTCTCCAGCATGGGCTCCTCTGCCCCATTTTATAGTGTAGAAATCAAAACCTTTAATCCAATATACAAACAAAGAGGTCTCTGATACAAAGCCACTTATCTGAGGCATAATGGGATTCCTCATGAGAGTGAACCACCCCCCACCAGGCAACAGTTATGGGTGTGGGGAAAAGCTTAGTTTTAAAACTAAGACTTAGGCTGTAAGGATCCTGCTTGCTTACAGCCTGTCACCCACACCCAATGCAAAGTATAAGCGAGCAAACATATATCATATTTACAAACTTATTTGACCAACAGAGAGAGAGAACATAGCATCAATCTGTTTCTATGTGTCCTGACTCCAACGCAGCTATTTGTCCAGGGTGATAATTCATCTTTCTGATTAAAAAAAAAAAATCTAAACAAATTTTCAGACAGAGACTTCTAACTATTTCATATCAAATTTTGCAATACTATACTATCTTGTTCTATCAAAAATGACAAAAAAACTGGTGTAGTAGATGACAAAAGGGGCCACAAACTGAACCTGAGAAGTTCAGGGGAGGCCTATATGGCAGCCTTACAAACTCAGAGACCTAAAGAAACCACAAAGGATGGTCTGAAATGAAACTTTTCAACTAAAAGCCAGTCATAGCAGGAACTCATGTCCTAGGGCAATATTTTTCCCTGACAAAAGTCAATGTTTACTTTAACTGAGTCATTTTTTTTTTTTTTTTTGCATCTAGGATAATGTACCCTTAAAATGTCAGTTTAATTTCCATTTTTTTTGGACCTCTCAGTGCACCAAAACAAGCACCACAAATCCCCTCATTGTATTTCTCTCAGTGGGTAGCTGAAAAATTCACTTTTCCTGGTGTATGGCCAGTGGCCACCGCCATCATAGCCATGCAGATGCAGGTTCTCATTGGATTCGGGCAGACAGTAAAGAAATAGGGGAGCCAAAAAATGGTGGGCACTCCATTTATTAAAGGCTTGTACCAGTGAGTGGACAAGTAAACAGGCAGGGAATACAGCTTCCTTCTCATTCAGAGCTCCCAAAGCCCCGACACAATCTCCAGTTCTACTATCTGGAAAATGTTCTCCGGTTCCTCCTGGAATCAAAGGCCCCCACCAGCCTCAGTGGAGCTCCCAAAGCCCCTCAGCTCCTGTTCCACCTCTATACTCCTGCTCTCCTTGCAAAACAGGCTGGGAAAAAAGTCCCTTCTCCAGCAAACATTAGCAAAACTATGGCCCCTCCCAAGCAGGAAGGTAATTCACAATTTGCAATCTGCCACCTTCCCGCCGGCTGGAGGGCAAGCACAACAACTTTTCACAGACTACATACACATGGTGCTGCCTAGGCCAATGCAGAACATAAGTGAGCAAACTTAAAAAACATTTGTTAAAACTTATTTGCCCAACACTAGCACCCCTCAAAAAATACGTCAAAGTTCTATTCCCAGAACCTATGAACATATTACCTTAAGTAGCAAAGGAACCTTCTCAGATGAGATTAAGGATTTTGAAATGGGAAGATTATTTGGATTACCTGTGTTGGGTCAATGCAAACATAAGATTCCGTATAACAGTAAGACAGGAGACTGAGAGTGGAGATGTAATAATGGCAGCAGATGTTGCAGTGATGTGCTTTGAAGATGAAGAGAGCAAGAGCCAAGGAATGCAGGCAAATGCAGGCAGCCTCTTGCACCTTGACAGAGTAAGAGAATAGATTCTCTCCTACAGTTGCAGGAACCAATCCTGCTGACAACATTGGTTTGGAGTTTTAAGACCCACACTGAACTTTCAACCTACAGAATTATAAGACAATCCTTATTTTAAGCCACAGAGTTTGTGGTAATTAGTTATAGCAGCAATAAAATACTAATACATTAAGGGATCTTTAGAACAATTTTTTCTCTCAGATCTAGGCCTAATCTGAGCCATTTTACTTTTGGGAGAGATTATTCTATTTTGTTAATATTTAAAAATTATTGACTACTGAGTTAATATTTCTTCTTAGTCACTTACCTTGTTAAGGAACAATTTGTGATTGTTCTATTAACATATTTTTGTTTTATTTCTGTTCACCAGTTTCTTCTGATACTCTTCCCTATAGGAATATATTTTAATGGACTTGACATCTATATTTGGTAGTTAATTCTATAATATGTGCACAACATACTTTGCTTATCCATTCCCCTTGAGTTGGAAACTAAACTGTAATTCCAACTTCCTACTGGTATAAATAATGCTATAAGTATTATTCTTGTACAGATACCTTTATGGAATGAGATAATAAGGTTAGAGGTTATATGCTTAATTTACAAAATGTTACTAGTTGTTCAAAAACAATTATGGTTCAACTACATAGGTCAATATTTCATTTTAGGTCAAGAAGATTCCTTTTTTCTCTCACATCCTTACAATTATTTGTATAGTTTGAGCTAATTTTTACCAGTTTACTATATGTAAAGTTGTGACTAATTTTTGTTTTTACCTTTTCCTGATAGCTAGAAAGCTAAAATTCCTTGATACATGCCCACCATTTAGTGGCTATAAGCAATTGAGCCCAGGTAAGTGGGGTCACAGCCAGAGGCACATCCTGCTAAGGGTAAAGAAGATGAAAGAGGCTATCAGGGCCCGGTTGTCAGGTAGCTACTAAGGTTCAGAAGTAAATACACATCACCCCTGAGGGAGGAGGCATATTCAGTGGGGGAGGGATGTAGAATGGAGCCAACTCTACAGAGTCCAAACCCTGTACAGAACCCAGCTTTTTCTAGAAGAAGGGGATGGGGCCCTAGAACAGAAGCCTGGCAATTGAGACCTTTCAGATTGATAAGAACAGGATACATGACAAGGACCAGCAGCTTCCTCTTTTCCTCAGCCTCTGGAGAAGGGGTAAGAGTAACAAATGAGACAATGCTTGTTGTAAATGTATGAGACTATATAAGTGTTTGGCAAACTGCGGCTTGCAAGCCACATGCGGCTCAATCAGATTGAGGACATTTTTAGCAAAGGCCAGTTTAAGAGTACCCTAATTAAGTTAATAACAATGTAACTATGTAAAGCAGTAGCCACGGCCACCATCACAGTCGCCTGGCCCAATGCAGGTTCACATTTGATTCGGACAGATGGTAATGAAACAATGGAGCCAAGAACTGGTGGGCCATTAGCTTCAATCCTACGTTGCACCTGGCAGGCAAAAAAATGCACACAGTGGGAAAACACTTCCTTTTCCATTCAGGGCTCCCAAAGCCACTGACTTATCCGAGTTTCCTAGAATCAGAGGTTTGTACCTCACCAGTCTCATTCACTTCTGTTCCCCATCTCCTTCTCTCTGCACAAACTGGCTTCTCCTTCAGCATTCTGCCATCTTTTCTGCTTCTCCTCTCCTCCACATGGCCTTTCTCTACTCTCCTCCAGCCAATATACAAATAAGGAAGTCTCTGATACAAAGTCACTTATCTGAGGCATAATGGAATTCCTCATGAGAGTGTACCACCTCACATCATGCACAGGTCAAGGGTGTGGGGAAAGGCTTAGTCTTAAAACTTAGCCTTAGGGCCCTGGCCAGTTGGCTCAGCGGTAGAGCGTCGGCCTGGCGTGCAGGGGACCCAGGTTCGATTCCCGGCCAGGGCACATAGGAGAAGCGCCCATTTGCTTCTCCACCCCCCACCCCCCTCCTTCCTCTCTGTCTCTCTCTTCCCCTCCCGCAGCCAAGGCTCCATTGGAGCAAAGATGGCCCAGGCGCTGGGGATGGCTCCTTGGCCTCTGCCCCAGGCGCTAGAGTGGCTCTGGTTGCGGCAGAGCAATGCCCCGGAGAGGCAGAGCAACGCCCCCTGGTGGGCAGAGCGTCGCCCCTGGTGGGCGTGCCAGGTGGATCCCGGTCAGGTGCATGCCGCATGCGGGAGTCTGTCTGACTGTCTCTCCCCATTTCCAGCTTTAGAAAAATACAAAAAACAAACAAAAAAAACTTAGCCTTAGGCTATAACGACCCTGCCTGCTTACAGCCTGTCCCCCACATGCAATGCAAACTATAAGCGAGCAAACATATATGTCGTATTTACAAACTTATTTGACCAACAACCTACCTACATAGTTTAAGTTTAAAAAATTTGGCTCTCAAAACAAATTTCAGCTGTTGTACTGTTGATATTTGGCTCTGTTGACTAATGAGCTTGCCGACTACTAGAATATACTATAATTTTTTTAATTTTTATTTATTTATTTTAGTGAGAAAAATGTATAAAAAGAGAAAGAAACAGGAACATGGACTTGTTCCCATAAGTGCCTTAACTGGAGATCAAACCTACAACCTCTGTGTTTTGGGAATGATGCACTAACCAACTGAGGATCCAGTTAAGGCTACATGAGACTATTTCTAAATAGAGTATATTCAGTAAATGTTAGAGTTCTATGGAATTAAAAGATGTTTTCAAATCCATATATATACACCAATATACACCTCATATATAAGTTATGTTTGTACTAAGCTACATACTACTACCAATAAGATATAAATTAACATTTACTATTTTCCTTAAGACATGGTTCTTAGCCTAGTTTTGTTCAGGTAAGGCTTTAGTCTCACCATTTAGGTAATTTAGTAGTATGGTTACCCTAGACACATAAAATAATTTCCTTGGTTGAATCCAAGTCATCTACCCTCTAGTTTTGATATCAAGAAAAATATTTTTTAAAATTCAAGTTCATGATAGAATTCCCATTGGATCAAAGGAGTCACTCTAGTCAGTGGGAATGACAGTGGTTCTGTAGTCCTGTGAATATTAGCTGGCTCCCTGGAGTGCACAACATCATGCCAAGGCCATAGAATACTGTTGATGGCCTAGTGATGTCATATCGAGGTCACGGAACACTGCTGATGCCTTAGCAATAACAGTCCTGGTCTGTGCTAAGCACTGGTCAGAACAGTGTTTTGGTGAGGAGACAGCTCTCTCAAGTGACTTGTTATTGATTTTAATTTGTTTATATTGACTGTACTTGTATTTTAGTTCATTGTCACCATCAACTGACACTCTGAAAGTAGAGTTAGCAAGAGAAAGGTACCTGCTTTGAAAGACTCTTTAATGAGTTGAACCATGAAGCCTAAACGAAAAAAGAAACATTGGGACAGCAGATATTCCATCAAATATACGAAAGTGTCAAGAGGTAGGCGTTAAGCACACTCTCTGGGCATGGGGTAGCCAGGGACTGCTTTCTAAAGAGAGAGAATTCCTAGTTGTTATGACAGAGGGGGAGAGAGAGGGAGCAAAGGAGATAAAGAGGGGAAAAATGGAGGGAGAAAGGGAGTGAGAGAGGAGGGAGAGAGGAATATGTGTGCATGCTGGTCTTTTATTTTTTATTTTTTGAGAGCCCAGCTACTCTGATAATGGAGAAAACTCAGATAGCTGGGTCCTTGTCACTGTGGCTTAGGGCTTGTGCTACCTGTACCATGTCACTCTGGGTTCTTCTGTCATTGACATAATGGTTGATTAGTATGATATTTATTAGAAAATGTATTTGCCTTTATTTGATTTCTGCCTAAAGGCATTGGTTAAGAATGATGTTGTTACACCTGACAAGGCAGTGGCGCAGTGGATAAAGCATCACCCTGAGACATAGAGAACCTGGGTTCAAAACCCCGAGGTCGCCAGCTTGAGTGCAGGCTCACCAGCTTGAGGGTGGTGTTGCTGGCTTGAGCATGGGATTATAGACATGACTCCATGGTCACTGGCATGAGCCAAAAGGCCACTGGCTTTGAAGCCCAAGGTCTCTGACTTGAGCATGGGCAGCCATGGTCACTGGCTTGAGCAAGGAGTCACTGGCTCGGCTGGAGCCCCCTGGTCAAGGCACATAAGAGAAAGCAATCAATGAACAAGTAAGGTGCCATAATAAAGAACTGATGCTTCCCATCTCTCTCCCTTCCTGTCTGTCCCTATCTGTGCCTCTCCCTGTCTCTTTCTCTCTCAAAAATTAAAGAAAAAAAATAATGTTATTACTAGTTTTCCAATAGTACTTTCTCCTGTTAAGAAGAAAGCCTGGCTCATAGAGTAGAGGTGAGAAGAAAATTATAAGAAAGAAAAAGAACTTTGAACACTTAGATTGTATAGGAATGAGTATACTGACATAAGAAATTTTTTTAATCAGGAGTAAAAATGAATTGTTTTGTTTTAGACCATGAATATGTAAACGTGAGGCCCCTATGTGAAATACAAGAAAAAAATGGAATGCACATACACAAACACACACAAACACAAAATACCCCTTAAACAGAAAACTCAGTTTGGTTACTATGGAGATTAAAAGTAAACAAGTAACTGCTATGAGGAAGAGCCATTGCTCAGTGGTGGGAGGGGAATAGAATGGAGCCAACCCCATAGTTCCAAGTGGTGGCTCACATACTAAAGAAAATTGACTTTTCCAACTTGTTTGGGATTTCTGCATCCTCCAGTGGACTTTGAAGAAGGCTCTCCTCGTTTTACTTTAAAAAAATTGTGCCTGTTTATAGATGTTATTGAGTATAAACTATGAGATATGTAAACATACTTTCATGCCTATTCCTATATGCACACATATAGTGCATAAATAAGACAGGGAAAGATAAAAATTATTATCTAGTATAATTGTCCACTAATTATGCACCAGGTCCAATTATTTGCATCTCAAATACATATTATGCCTCTATTTCATTAAGTAGATTAGGCTGGAGTGACAAATACACAAATGAATCCATTTATTATTTACTTAACAAATCAACAAATACATGAAAACCAGAGTCAGGCAAATCTCTTCCATGAGAAAATTCATGGGCCTGAGTTGAAGGAAATGAAACTTTATTATCATTAAGTGCAACTTTGGAATAGATACTGAGCTATAAATATCTCAATCATCTAGGAAAGAGAGGATCTTTGAGGGGCACATATGAGGTTGGTATGGATATGACTGAAAGGGGAAAATGGCATTTCCATTCATTTTTCAATGTAGAAATATGATCACACTGTCAGAACTACCTGCAAGGGAAGCTGATAATAAATTATAGTTCTATGTTCAGGTAAAAAGAAGACAACAGTCTCTGTTCCATTTATCTACTTTGAGCAAACCCAGTCATTCTTGATATATACTGACATGATATATATTACTGTATATTTAGAAGTTTCATAGAAACCCTATTTCACTATCCACAAAGATGGAGGCCAAGTGTATTCACTGAACATGTCACATAGTAAACTCTATTGTTTAATGCGCAGATAATTACAAAAATAAGAAACATAGAAAACATCTTTATAATTATTATGTAAATTCTCAGTATCTTTACAAGAAGATGATTTGCAGCATGGGCATACGGCAGTGGCCCTAACTAAAGACAAGGAAACAAAGGAGGCATCATCGGACAACTTATCCTGCATCTCTTCTAAAGACCACGTAAACGGTGCTGGTAAGGAGAAACTCCTGAGTAGGCTGCAAAGGAGGTTGGGATATAGAAAGGCCCCAGCAATGAGCTGAGTAATTCTGTCTGTCGGTCGGTACAAGGCTGCCCAGGACAGAAAGAACCTCAGACGCTTCTGCATCTTTTTTCATGTGATTAGATGTGGAAGCAATAAATTCCAAGAGGAAAACATTTACAGGACTGGAGAAGGCCCAAGAAATTTAGAAGAAAACAGTATTAAGTGTGTGGAAATAATGGAAGAGGAACTAGGGATGAGAGTTGTATCAGAAAACCATGGAAAAATATGTTAGTATTTGCCAGACAAGGGCATATGATATTATCCAAAGGGTGTGAAAGTACTGACAAGTTAAAATAGGTCAAGAGTGGTATGATCCTGCCTGACTAAGCGAGGGCTCATCTGATTTGAGCAAGGCTGACCAGCTTGAGCCCAAGGTTGCTAGTTTGAGCAAGGGGTCACTCAGATTGCTGTAGCCCCCCACCCCCGTCAAGGCACATATAAGAAAGCAATCAATGAACAACTAAGGTGCTGCAACAAAGAATTGATGCTTCTCATCTCTCTCACTTTCAATCTGTCTGTCCCTATGTGTCCCTCTCTCTGTCTCTGTCACACACACACACAAAAAAAAGTGGTATGATCCTCCACAAGTGAAATGGAGGGAGAGCACAGAGATGCTCACTCAAGGACCCCATCACATCCCCATATTTTCACAGCAAAGTGTTCCCATTCGTCTTCATCCCTCATCACACCCATCGGCATTCACTATACTCATCATTCATTTCCTTATATTCACCCACATGTATCTGAATTTCCACGACATATTTTTCTCCTAACAAAGAGTTATAATTTCTGACTTCTAAGGTCTAGATCTGTCCTCCCTGTTTTAAAAGTTATAGAAATATATGGCCACAATATATACTTTGTGTCTGGTTCCTGTCACTCATCATTATATTTGTGTAATGTAGCCAAGATCCATGTAGATTTAATTTGTATATGCTTGGTGTATGCATACAATTGCATAACTATAATTTCTTTATTATTATACTTTTCTAATCTTTGGGTAGCTTTCACTCTGAAGTTATGAGGAATGGAGATGATTTAATATTCTAATATATTGATTTGCAATATGAACCCTTTTCTGTTTGAGGAATGCTTACAGTTTGATTACTAGACTTTAGTTTCCATTCTTTATATTACTCTTCAGGACTCAATATTCCATACTTTTATTTCCTATGCAATCATGTGCTACTGCACATATAACATCACACACTCTTCTCTGCACTCTCATTTATGTTGGCTCTTCACACGGTGTAATTTTTTCAAAGCCCATTATCTTTGTAATATAATTCTTGATTTTAACATCCTCACATTCTTTAATTATTCCCTCATATTTGCAAATAAACTAATTTCACTGGTCACAAAAATAAAATGCTCAATAATACATTCCATATCTAAACCACATAATATATATAAAGCAAACACAAATACATAGTTACAGGAAATACATCATACATATATATGCTCAACTAACACACAGACAAAAATATACATACTATCCTCAGTCACATAAAACTTATCAATATTAAGATTCACAAGCACCAAACCAATCACATATTAAGCCTTGACCCTGTGTTAACCAAAATTTTATTGACTTTAACACCAAGCATATTGCATTCAACATATGACTTTGCTACAAATCTGAATAATATATACAAGAAACACATTTATGACAGATGATGATTTTATCTTAAACATTTCAAAAAATGACCAGTGACTGTGGTTAACATTGAAATGTGGGCAGTAACATCATAATAATGAATAGTTAATTTCTATAACAATAAAACTTTATCTTTAAATGTCTCTCAATACATATATATCAACATCAATATAGACATCAATATAAATAGGTAGATATATGTACAGAAATCATCATAAAACTATCACCACATAAACCCAAACTATAGTTTTTTATGGAGATGTTGAGATGATATCCAATTTTTAGTTCCTGCATACTGTCTTTTAGGCAAGGTTCTAGTTTTTATTAATCTGTACAGATCTTTAGGAATATCACAAAAAAAAATTCCTAATCCCACTGACATCCATCAAACACAAAATTTTATTAGGTGTTTATTTATATTTTGGAGTAATTAGAATTTTAAACGGAAAAGTCACCTTCAATTCTATGAGAGCAAATATCATGTGTGGTAAAGATGCATCACATATAATATCCACAAATACAGTGAGACAGAGCAAGAAAACTCTTCATCCTCAGAAGATTTATCAGGGCACCACTCTGCATCCAAGCATCCCCGTCCTGATGTGGACGGTAAGGAACACACACAGGTGGGATCTGAGCTTGGAGAAGAGGTGCAGCTGAGCTGCTCAGCCCAGTCACTACTGATCTCACTGTCCCCTCAGACACAGGACAAGGGTTACAGGGATGACAGACCAATACAAAGGCTTCTGCAGAGACACACATAGGGTTTGTGACTTCAAGGACAAGGCAAGGTACCTCAGCACAGATCTACAACATAGCATCACTGGGACAGCTGAGAGGGAGCTGATATGTGAGTGGGAGTGGAATCAGAACGTGCCCTCTTAGAGGAGCACAAACTCACAGAGCTCACACATTTGTCCTCCCTTTTTTCAGTTTTTCCACCAAGTACACAGCCTTTATTCTTCATCTATCTTTTTACTTCCCTTGTAGCATCACATAGGTACACCCTTTACTATGTTTCTTTAAATGCTACTTTCAGAAGCAACCATTCACAACTAATTCCATGAATAATTCACAAACTCTCAACAGATAACATGACCCCTTATTATAGAGCACAGTAAAAAAAAAAATCCCATGCCCTGATGGAAATAAGTTTCATCCATTATCTGACAAATCCATTTACCCCTTCAGTCACAAAGTGTCAACATTCATAGAGTTGCTCATTCTGAGAGATACATACCATCCTCTGCACTCGAAGTCTTACCACTGCACTCTGTGAACAGGTCCCATACCTCCACTGCTCACATGTGATGTCACGCCACTAAAAATAATGCACACACTCATCATCATCCTCCATTACCAAGATAAAAAACCTTACCAGTCATGTCCTAGAGCCAGAGGCGGATTTAACAGTGGGCTCACTAAGCGTATGCTCTGGGCACCGACTTAAGAAGGGCCCCGCAAAACCCCAACTTTACACTTTTTTCTAATGACAACAAGTTTGGTTTCATATGTGCAATTCTAACTTTAATAGCACGTAACATTTTTATTTATTTAAAAATATGGTTAACATGTATTTTATTTTCCCTGTCTCTCTTTTTTTAAAGGGTCTGATATTTTCTTCTGCACCCAGGGCCTCAACCGACCTTAATCCCACTCTGACTAGAGCATACACACAACTCCACTAGAACATACACATAATGCTACATCCTTATTGTAACAGAGTTGTAGCATGTAAACAACTCAAATAATGTGTATGACACACAGACTTCTGAAGTATCACATAGAGATGGACTTACACTCCTCATGCCACGTAAGATGTCACACACATATTCTACATTTCTTCTATTTGAAATTTACTTTCCTAGAAATCCTAGATGACATAAAATGTTTCATGTATTAGAATTACTGTCAACTACAAAACACAAGAGAAAGAAGGATCAAATAGAAAATTTCTATGGCAATGCTAGAAGTGACTCACATCATTTCCATTCTACTTCCACTCTAGAAACACAATCATATGGTAAAAATTATCATATGATACAAAAGAAATAAAATATAGTTATTTACATAGAAAGAAATGAGACAGCAGTCTCTGTTTCATTTAAGAAAAAAAATGTAAATGCAAACCCATTCATGAAAAATATTCACTGACACAATAAATATCTGCGTGTATTAAAAAGTTCCATAAAACCAATAAACACTATCTATAAATATGAAGGCCTTGGGTGTTCATACAACATGTCAAAACTACTATTTGTTGTCCGTGGGTAGATAAATCCACAAATAACAACCATGGACGACTCCCATATTATTGTTATTTAATTTCTCAGTAGAGTTAAATTTACAAGAAGATTCACTGCAGCACCATAACAAGGCAGTTACCGCGTTTCAAAACGAGGGTATTTGCAAGGTCTTTCTTCCTTCATATGACATAATTTCCATTTCTACTCCAGATGACCTGATAGGTGCTGGTAAGGAGGAACTACTGACTGAATAGAATAAAAAGGGACATCGGATCTAGACAGAGAGCAAAGATGAGCTGACTGATTATGTCCATTAGCTGGTGAAAGGCGCCCCAGCACACAAAAAAGCTCAGAATGTTTCTGTATCTTCTTCCATGTGATCAGCAGTGGAAGCAATAATTTCAAGGGGAAAACACAGGAATCGAGAAGGCCCAAGTAGATCAGAGAACAGTGTTATCTGTGTGGAAATAATAGAAAGGACTAAGGGGATGACAGTTTTATTAGAGAAGCATAGAAGATTATAGTACTGAATCAAACAAGGACAAGTTACATTTCCAGGAAGATGTGAAAGTAATAATGACTTAAAAACGCACAGTCTGGTAGGGTCCTGAAGTACAACACTTGAAGTGTATACAAAATATCCTGTCATAGACCCAACTGTTAGTGCCAGTGAACTACATTTCAGGCATGATCTTAAGGTTCTGATAATCTCATTTGATCTCCCAAATTATCATCTGAGATAAATAATCTCACTGACTCCCATAAAACAAAAAATCTTAATAAGTGTCAACTTATATATTTGAATAAAGAAATTTTCATATGGAATTTCAAATGAGAAAGTCACCTTAATTTCTAAAACAAAGAGTCACGCTTGCTTCTGCTGACTGACAAATAATGTCCAAATCAATATATATGTAGATTTTACTGGCACAGATGGAGAAAATGTCTTATCTTACTATTCTTTTTTACTCAATTCCCCATAACTAAACAGTTATAGAGATTCAAGCATCTAGTGAGTCAGAAGAAAACTATTTATTCTCAGAAGATTTAACACAGGACTACTCTCCATCAAAGCATCCCCATCCTAATGAAGATGGTAAGAAACATACACGGGGGATCAGAGCTTAACTTTAACTTCTATGACAGCAAGAGTCATGCGGGGTACTGACGACTAATGTACAATATCAACATCAATATGTAAACTTCTTTTTGGTACAGACCCAAAAAATGTCTCAACTTCACTTTTTTTTTATTTTTTATTTTTTTTTTGCTCCATTCCCAATAACTGAATCAGAGGTGGAGATCCAAGCATCTAGTGAGATTGAAGAAGGCAACATTTCACTCTCAGAATATTTAACACAGGACTACTCTCCATCCAAGCGTCCCCGTCCTAATGAAGACGGTAAGAAACACACACAGGTGGGATCTGAGCTTAAATAAGCGAGGCTGCTGAGCTGCTCAGCCCAGTGTCTACGGATGTCACTGTCTGCTTCCTCTCTCAGGAAAGGATACTGGACAGAAGGACTAGTTAGTACGAAAGCTTCTGCAGAGGAACACATAAGGAGTGGCCTCAAGGAAGGGGCAGGGAACTCAGAATAACTTTCCACCAGGGAAACCCTGGAGCAACTGTTAGTGACTTGGGGGATTAAACTGACATGTCAGTGGGAGGACAGTACGAACCTGCACGCTCAGATGAACACACACTGACATCCTCACACACTCACTACCCTGTCCTTTTTCAACCAGGAATGGCCGAATTTCGCTTTCTTTCCACTTATCCTCTCAATCACGCAAGCCTTCATTCCTCCACACCCTTCCGGTAACTTGCCCCTACTCTAGTAGCATCACAAAGGTAAACACTCACATTCATTCCCTCTAAAGATTTTCCCAGTCACCCATGTAAACAATAATTGCAAATATATTTCACATTTCTTCAGTCAGAAACCCTGATTTACATCGCTTTCTGTGGCGTCTCTAAAAACCTCACAAGCCATGATGGAACTCACCTACTATTGGTTGTATATGTAATCTATAAGTCCGTTCAGCAACAGAGCCGCAGACCTTCATACAGCTGTTCATTCCGAGAGATACACACCGTCCTCTCTACACTAAGTCTTACCTTCTCACTATGCTAACCGGTCTCACTCCTGCACTGTTCGCATGTGCTGTCACACCACATAACACACAGGCACACACTCATTCACCATCACCTCTTATGACCACCAAAGAGCTCACGAGTTATTTTTTAATATATACACACTGCTCTCGCAGAACATACATACAATGCTACATGCTCATTCCTGCAGAGTTCTACCACAGAAACCAGTCCAATCACATATATCACAGACACACTGGTGAAAAAGCACATACACAAGTACTGTCACTTCACATGCTCCTATATGACATGGCGTTCATTATTACTAAAGAGAAAACGCACATATTCCATTTATTCTCCCCTTTGAATTTTATTTCATCGAAACGCAAGCAGTACATCCAAATGTTTCATTAATTAAAATCCCAGGCACCTGGCCGCTTGGCTCAGTGGTAGAGCGTCGGCCTGACGTGCAGGAGTCCCGGGTTCAATACCCGGCCAGGGCACACAGGAGAGGCGCCCATCTGCTTCTCCAACCCTCCCCGTCCCCTTCCTCTCTGTCTCTCTCTTCCCCTCCCGCAGCCAAGGCTCCATTGGAGCAAAGTTGGCCCGGGCGCTGACTATGGCTCCATGGCCTCTGCCTCAGGCGCTAGAATGGCTCTGGTCTCCACAGAGCAATGCCCCACTTGGGCAGAGCCTCGCCCCCTGCTGGGCATGCTGAGTGACCCCGGTCGGGTCGGGCACATGCGGGAGCCTGTCTGACTGCCTCCCCGTTTCCAACTTCAGGAAATAATAATAATAATAATAATAATAATAATCCCAGAGATTCCTGTATCCCATTCCACCGGAAATGTCTAGAGCACAAAGGGGGCTCCTAGGTCTTTCTATGCTAGAAGAAGTAATATGCTTTCCATTTTACTTACATTGTAGAAAAACAATCACTGTGTTAGAAACTCCTGTGAGCAGAGCTGAAGGAAAGTGTGTAGTTATATCATTCGATGATTCGGAAGAGAGAAAACACCAGTCTCTATCCCATTTACACAGAAGCATCATAAGCAAAACCCAAGCACCAATGGTACTCACTGACACAATATATACCCTTCTGAATTTAAAAGTCCCTAGAAAACATATTCACTAACCATGAAGATCGACCCATGAAGTTTCACTCAACTTGTCACAGAGCAGACTGCTACTGTTTGTCCCATGGACCGATAAATATACAAGTAACATTCAGGGACCACTCCCTTATTATTGCTACTTAATTTCTCTGCAGACTTGAATTTACAAGATGATTCCTTGAAGCACCATTAGATGGCAGTGGCAACGCTTCAAACCGAGCATGTTCAGGAGGTCTCTCCTCCTTCAGATGACACAATTTTGCTTTCTGCTCAGGATGACCAGATAGGTGATGGTAAGGAGGAACTACTGAATAGCATGCAAGAGCAGGTGGAGCCTAGACTGAGCACAGATATGAGCTCCATAGTTCAGCCCAGAACTCGGCACAAGGCTGCCCAAGAAAAAAGATGTTCTGAATGCTTCTGCATCTTCTTTCTTGTGATCAGCACTGAAAGCACTAACTCTGGGGTAACCACTTACAGGACTGGAAACGGACAAGGAGAACAGAAAAGAACAGTGTTATGTGTGTGAAAATAATGGACAGGGACTAAGGGGATGAGAGTTGTATGAGAGAAACATGGGAGACTATGGTACTGAGTCAAACAAGGACAAGTTACTTTATCAGGAATATGTGAAAAGAGACAGGACTTATGAGAGGCGCAGCATGGTAGGTCCTAGACATAGACTTAGATGTGTACAACATATCCAGTCGTACACCCAACTTGTAGTTGCAGCAAACTACCTTTCAGGTGTGATTCTAAGGTTCTGATATCTCAATGGACCTCCCAAAATATTATATGTTAGATGAGTAATCACACTGAATTCCATCAAACACAATATTTTAATATGTGTTAATATGTATTTTGGAGTAAAGAGGCTTTCATATAAAATGTCATATGGGAAAGTCACCTTAACTTCTATGACAGCAAGACTTGTGCATGGTACTGAAGACTCATGTATAATATCACCATCAATATGCATATTTTTTTTTGGTTCTGACCTGGAAAATGTCCAAGTTAACTTTTTTTTTACTCCATTTCCTATGACTGAATGAGTGGTGGAGATCGAAGCATCTAGTGAGAGAGAAGGAGGCAAGAGTTTACTCTCAGAATATTTAACACAGGACTACTCTCCATCCAAGCGTCCCCATCCTAATGAAGATGGTAAGAAACACACAAGGTGGGATCTGAGCTCAAACAAGCGAGGCTGCTGAGCTGCTCAACCCAGTGTCTACTGATGTCACTGTCTGCTTCCTCTCTCAGGAAAGGATACTGGACAGAAGGACTAGTTAGTACGAAAGCTTCTGCAGAGGAACACATAAGGAGTGGCCTCAAGGAAGGGGCAGGGAACTCAGAATAACTTTCCACCAGGGAAACCCTGGAGCAACTGTTAGTGACTTGGGGGACTAAACTGACATGTCAGTGGGAGGACAGTACGAACCTGCACGCTCAGATGAACACACACTGACATCCTCACACATTCACTACCCTGTCCTTTTTCAACCAGGAATGGCCGAATTTCGCTTTCTTTCCACTTATCCTCTCAATCACACAAGCCTTCATTCCTCCACACCCTTCCGGTAACTTTCCCCTATTCTAGTAGCATCACAAAGGTAAACACTCACATTCATTCCCTCTAAAGATTTTCACAGTCACCCATGTAAACAGTAATTGCAAAAATATTTCACATTTCTTCAGTCAGAAACCCTGATTTACATCGCTTTCTGAGGCGTCTCTAAAAACCTCACAAGCCATGATGGAACTGACCTACTATTGGTTGTATATGTAATCTATAAGTCCGTTCAGCAACAGAGCCTCAGACCTTCATACAGGTGTTCATTCCGAGAGATACACACCGTCCTCTCTACACTAAGTCTTACCTTCTCACTATGCTAACCGGTCTCACTCCTGCACTGTTCCCATGTGCTGTCACACCATATAACACACATGCACACACTCATTCACCATCACCTCTTATGACCACCAAAGAGCTCACGAGTTATTTTTTAATATATACACTCTGCTCTCGCAGAACATACATACAATGCTACATGCTCATTCCTGCAGAGTTCTACCACAGAAACCAGTCCAATCACATATATCACAGACACACTGGTGAAAAAGCACATACAGAAGTACTGTCACTTCACATGCTCCTATATGACATGGCGTTCATTATTACTAAAGAGAAAACGCACATATTCCATTTATTCTCCCCTTTGAATTTTATTTCATCGAAACGCAAGCAGTACATCCAAATGTTTCATTAATTAAAATCCCAGGCACCTGGCCGCTTGGCTCAGTGGTAGAGCGTCGGCCTGACGTGCAGGAGTCCCGGGTTCAATACCCGGCCAGGGCACACAGGAGAGGCGCCCATCTGCTTCTCCAACCCTCCCCGTCCCCTTCCTCTCTGTCTCTCTCTTCCCCTCCCGCAGCCAAGGCTCCATTGGAGCAAAGTTGGCCCGGGCGCTGACTATGGCTCCATGGCCTCTGCCTCAGGCGCTAGAATGGCTCTGGTCTCAACAGAGCAATGCCCCACTTGGGCAGAGCCTCGCCCCCTGCTGGGCATGCTGAGTGACCCCGGTCGGGTCGGGCACATGCGGGAGCCTGTCTGACTGCCTCCCCGTTTCCAACTTCAAAACATAATAATAATAATAATAATAATCCCAGAGATTCCTGTATCCCATTCCACCGGAAATGTCTAGAGCACAAAGGGGGCTCCTAGGTCTTTCTATGCTAGAAGAAGTAATATGCTTTCCATTTTACTTACATTGTAGAAAAACAATCACTGTGTTAGAAACTCCTGTGAGCAGAGCTGAAGGAAAGTGTGTAGTTATATCATTCGATGATTCGGAAGAGAGAAAACACCAGTCTCTATCCCATTTACAGAGAAGCATCATAAGCAAAACCCAAGCACCAATGGTACTCACTGACACAATATATACCCTTCTGAATTTAAAAGTCCCTAGAAAACATATTCACTAACCATGAAGATCGACCCATGAAGTTTCACTCAACTTGTCACAGAGCAGACTGCTACTGTTTGTCCCATGGACCAATAAATACACAAATAACATTCAGGGACCACTCCCTTATTATTGCTACTTAATTTCTCTGCAGACTTGAATTTACAAGATGATTCCCTGAAGCACCATTACAAGGCAGTGGCAACGCTTCAAACCGAGCATGTTCAGGAGGTCTCTCCTCCTTCAGATGACACAATTTTGCTTTCTGCTCAGGATGACCAGATAGGTGCTGGTAAGGAGGAACTACTGAATAGCATGCAAGAGCAGGTGGAGCCTAGACTGAGCACAGATATGAGCTCCATAGTTCAGCCCAGAACTCGGCACAAGGCTGCCCAAGAAAAAAGATGCTCTGAATGCTTCTGCATCTTCTTTCTTGTGATCAGCACTGAAAGCACTAACTCTGGGGTAACCACTTACAGGACTGGAAACGGACAAGAAGAACAGAAAAGAACAGTGTTATGTGTGTGAAAATAATGGACAGGGACTAAGGGGATGAGAGTTGTATGAGAGAAACATGGGAGACTATGGTACTGAGTCAAACAAGGACAAGTTACTTTACCAGGAATATGTGAAAAGAGACAGGACTTATGAGAGGCGCAGCATGGTAGGTCCTAGACATAGACTTAGGTGTGTACAACATATCCAGTCGTACACCCAACTTGTAGTTGCAGCAAACTACCTTTCAGGTGTGATTCTAAGGTTCTGATATCTCAATGGACCTCCCAAAATATTATATGTTAGATGAGTAATCACACTGAATTCCATCAAACACAATATTTTTATATGTGTTAATATATATTTTGGAGTAGAGAGACTTTCATATAAAATGTCTTATGGGAAAGTCACCTTAACTTCTATGACAGCAAGAGTCATGCGCGGTATTGAAGACTCATGTATAATATCACCATCAATATGTTTATTTCTTTTTGGTACAGACTCGGAAAATGTCCAACTTAATTATTTTTTTTACTCCATTTCCTATGAATGAATCAGTGGTGGAGATCGAAGAATCTAGTGAGAGAGAAGGAGGCAAGAGTTTACTCTCAGAATATTTAACACAGGACTACTCTCCATCCAAGTGTTCCCGTCCTAATGAAGATGGTAAGAAACACACACAGGTGGGATCTGAGCTTAAACAAGTGAGGCTGCTGAGCTGCTCAGCCCAGTGTCTACTGATGTCAGTGTCCCCTTCCACTCTCAGGAAAGGATACAAGACAGAAGGACTACTACTAATGCTTCTGAGGAGGAACACATAAGGAGGGGCTTCAAGGAAGGAGCAAGGTACTCAGAATAACTTTCTACCAGGGTCACCCTGGAGCAACTGTTAGTGACTTGGGGGACTAAACTGATATGTCAGTGGAAGGACAATATGAACCTGCACGCTCAGATGAACACACACTGACATCCTCACACACTCACTACCCTGTCCTTTTTTAACCATCAATGACCAAATTTCACTTTCTTTTCACTTATCCTGTCAAACACAAGCCTTTATTCCTCCACACCCTTCCCGTAACTTTCCCCTACTCTAGTAGCATCACAAAGGTAAACACTTACATTCATTCCCTCTAAAGATTTTCACAGTCACCCATGTAAACAATAATTCCAAAAATATTTCACATTTCTTCAGTCAGAAACCCTGATTTACATCGCTTTCTGAGCCTTCCCTAAAAACCTCACAAGCCATGATGGAACTGACCTACTATTGGTTGTATATGTAATCTATAAGTCCGTTCAGCAACAGAGCCTCAGACCTTCATACAGCTGTTCATTCCGAGAGATACACACCGTCCTCTCTACGTTAAGTCTTACCTTCTCACTATGCTAACCGGTCTCACTCCTGCACTGTTCCCATGTGCTGTCACACCACATAACACACATGCACACACTCATTCACCATCACCTCTTATGACCACCAAAGAGCTCACGAGTTATTTTTTAATATATACACACTGCTCTCGCAGAACATGCATACAATGCTACATGCTCATTCCTGCAGAGTTCTACCACAGAAACCAGTCCAATCACATATATCACAGACACACTGGTGAAAAAGCACATACAGAAGTACTGTCACTCCACATGCTCCTACATGACATGCCGTTCATTATTACTAAAGAGAAAACGCACATATTCCATTTATTCTCCTGTTTGAATTTTATTTCATCGAAACGCAAGCATTACATCAAAATGTTTCATTAATTAAAATCCCAGGCACCCGGCCGCTTGGCTCAGGGGTAGAGCGTCGGCCTGACGGGCAGGAGTCCCGGGTTCAATACCCGGCCAGGGCACACAGGAGAGGCGCCCATCTGCTTCTCCAACCCTCCCCCTCCCCTTCCTCTCTGTCTCTCTCTTCCCCTCCCGCAGCCAAGGCTCCATTGGAGCAAAGTTGGCCCAGGCGCTGCATATACCTCCATGGCCTCTGCCTCAGGCGCTAGAATGGCTCTGGTCTCAACAGAGCAACGCCCCACTTGGGCAGAGCCTCGCCCCCTTCTGGGCATGCTGGGTGACCCCAGTCTGGTCGGGTGCATGCGGGAGCCTGTCTGACTGCCTCCCCGTTTCCAACTTCAGAAAAATACACACAAAAAAATCTCACAGATTCCTATATCCCATTCAACCAGAAATGTCTAGAGCACAAATGGGGCTCCTTGGACTTTATATGGCAATGCTAGAAGTGACTAATATGGTTTCCATTTTAGTTACATTGTAGAAACACAATCACTTGGTTAGAAATTCCTGTAAGGAAAGCTGAAGAAAAGTGTGTTGTTATATCATTTGGTAGAAAGAAAACATCAGTCTATATTCCATTTACAAAGAAGCATCATAATGCAAACCCAAGCACCAATGGTACTCACTGACACAATAAATACCCTTCTGCATTTAAAAGTTCCCTAGAAAACATATTCACTATCCATGAAGATCGACCCATGTGGGTTCAGTCAACTTGTCACAGAGCAGAGTGCTACTGTTTGTCCCATGGACCGATAAATACACAAATAACAATCAAGCACCATTCCCTTATTATTGCTACTTAATTTCTCTGCAGACTTGAATTTACAAGATGATTCCCTGAAGCAGCATTACAAGGCCCTGGCAGCGCTTCAATCCGAGCATGTTCGGGAGGTCTCGCCTCCTTCAGATGACACAATATTCATTGCTACTCCGGATGACCTGATAGGTGCTGGTAAGGAGGAACTACTGAATAGCATGCAAGAGGACGTGGCGCCTAGACAGAGCACAGATATGAGCTGCATAGTTCAGCCCAGAACTCAGCACAAGGCTGCCCAAGAAAAAAGATGCTCTGAAAGCTTCTGCATCTTCTTTCTTGTGATCAGCACTGAAAGCACTAACTATGGGGTAACCACTTACAGGACTGGAAACGGACAAGGAGAACACAAAAGAACAGTGTTATGTGTGTGAAAATAATGGACGGGGACTGAGGGGATGAGAGTTTTATGAGAGAAACGTGGGAGACTATGGTACTGAGTCAAACAAGGACTAGTTTCTTTACCAGGATTATGTGAAAAGAGACAGGACTTATGAGAGGCGCAGCATGGTAGGTCCTACGCATAGACTTAGGTGTGTACAACATATCCAGTCGTACACCCAACTTGTAGTTGCAGCAAACTACCTTTCAGGTGTGATTCTAAGGTTCTGATATTTCTATAGACCTCCCAAAATATTATATGTTAGATGAGTAATCACACTGAATCCCATCAAACACAATATTTTAATATGTGTTAATATGTATTTTGGAGTAGAGAGACTTTCATATAAAATGTCATACGGGAAAGACACCTTAACTTCTATGATAGCAAGATTCATGTGCGGTACTGAAGACTCATGTATAATATCACCATCAATATGTTTATTTCTTTTTGGTACAGACTCGGAAAATGTCCAACTTAACTTTTTTTTTTACTCCATTTCCTATGAATGAATCAGTGGTGGAGATCGAAGCATCTGGTGAGAGAGAAGGAGGCAAGAGTTTACTCTCAGAATATTTAACACAGGACTACTCTCCATCCAAGCGTCCCCATCCTAATGAAGATGGTAAGAAACACACACAGGTGGGATCTGAGCTTAAACAAGCGAGGCTGCTGAGCTGCTCAGCCCAGTGTCTACGGATGTCACTGTCCCCTTCCTCTCTCAGGAAAGGATACTGGACAGAAGGACTAGTTAGTACGAAAGCTTCTGCAGAGGAACACATAAGGAGGTGCCTCAAGGAAGGGGCAGGGAACTCAGAATAACTTTCCACCAGGGAAACCCTGGAGCAACTGTTAGTGACTTGGGGGACTAAACTGACATGTCAGTGGGAGGACAGTACGAACCTGCACGCTCAGATGAACACACACTGACATCCTCACACACTCACTACCCTGTCCTTTTTCAACCAGGAATGGCCGAATTTCGCTTTCTTTCCACTTATCCTCTCAATCACACAAGCCTTCATTCCTCCACACCCTTCCCATAACTTTCCCCTACTCTAGTAGCATCACAAAGGTAAACACTTACATTCATTCCCTCTAAAGATTTTCACAGTCACCCATGTAAACAATAATTCCAAAAATATTTCACATTTCTTCAGTCAGAAACCGTGATATATATCGCTTTCTGAGGCTTCTCTGAAAACCTCACAAGCCATGATGGAACTGACCTACTATTGGTTATATATCTAATCCACATGTCCCTTCAGCAACAGAGCCTCAGGCTTTCATACAGATGTTCATTCAGAGAACTACACACTGTCCTCTCCAAGCTAAGTCTTACCATCTCACTATAATTACTGGTCTCACTCCTGCACTGTTCCCATGTGCTCTCACACCACATAACACACATGCACACACTCATTCACCATCACCTCTTACTGCCATGATAGAGCTCACGAGTCATTTTAGAATGTACATATTGCTTCACCAGAACATACATACAATGCTGCATGCTCATTCCCACAGATATACTACGTAAACCACTTAAATAATATATATCAAGACAGACTTGTGAAGTACCACATACAGAAGTACTGTCACTCCACATGCTCCTACATGGCATGGCTTTCATTACTACTAAAGAGGAAATGCACATATTCCATTTCTACTTCTGTTTGAGATTTGATTTCCTCGAAATGGAAGTTATATCAAAATGTTTCATTAATTAAAATCCCAGAGATTCCTGTATCCCCTTCAACCAGAAATGTCTAGAACACAAAGGGGGCTCCTTGATTTTATATGGCTATGCTAGAAGTCACTAACATGGTTTCCATTCACTTGCCATTGTAGAAAAACCATCACTTGTTTAGAAATACTTATAAGGAAAGCTGTAGAAAAGTGTATAGTTGTATCTTTCGGTAGAGAGAAAACATCAGTCTATATTACATTTACAAAGAAGCATCATAATGCAAACCCAAGCACCAATGGTTTTCACCAACACAATAAATACCCTTCTGCATTTAAAATTTCCCTAGAAAACATACTTACTAACCTTGAAGACAAGACACATATGAGTTCACAGAACTTGTTACAGAGCAGACTGCTACTGTTTGTCCCATGAGCCGATAAATACACAAATAACAATCAGGGACCACTCCCTAATTATTGCTATTTAATTTCTCTGCAGGCTTGAATTTACAAAATAATTTCCTGAAGCACCAGTACAAGGCAGTGGCAACGCTTCAAACCAAGAATGTTTGGGAGGTCTCTCCTCCTTCAGATGACACAATTTTCCTTTCTGCTCAGGATGACCTGATAGGTGCTGGTAAGTTGGAACTACTGAATAGCATGCAAGAGGAGGTGGCACCTAGACAGAGCACAGATATGAGCTGCATAGTTCAGCCCAGAACTCAGCACAAGGCTGCCCAAGAAAAAGATGCTCTGAATTCTTCAGCATCTTCTTTCTTGTGATCAGCAGTGAAAACACTAACTCTGGGGTAACCACTTACAGGACTGGGAAAGGCCAAGGGAGATCAGAGCAGAACAGTGTTATGTGTGTGGAAATAATGGACAGGGACTAAGGGGATGAGAGTTGTATGAGAGAAACATGGAAGACTATGGTACTGAGTCAAACAAGGACAAGTTACATTACCGGGAATATGTGAAAGGACAAAGGATTTAAGAAAGGCGCAGCATGGTAGGTCCTACGCACACAACTAGAGGTATTGCAGAACATATCCTGTCATAGACCCAACTTGTATTGGCAGCAATCTCCCTTTCAGGTGTGATTCTAAGGTTCCGATATATCTATGGACGTCCCGAAATATTAAATGTCAGATGAGTAACCCTACTGATTCCATCAAACAGAATATTTTTATAACTGTTAATTTGTATTTTGGAGTAGAGGGAGTTTCATATAAAATGTCATATGGAACAGTCACCTTAACTTCTATGATAGCAAGAGTCATGCCAGGTACTGAAGACTCATGTATTATATCATCATCAATATGTAAATTTATTTTTGGTACAGACCCAGAAAATGTCTCAATTTAACATTTTTTTTACTTCATTCCTATTGACTGAATCAGTGGTGGAGATCCAAGCATCTAGTGAGACAGAAGGAGGCAACATTTTACTCTCAGAATATTTAACAAAGGACTACTCTCCATCCAAACGTCCCAGTCCTAATGAAGATGGTAAGAAACACACACAGGTGAGATCTGAGCTTAAACAAATGATGCTGCTGAGCTGCCCAGGCCAGTGTCCTCTGATGTCAGTGTTCCCCTTCCACTCACAGGGAAGGGCTACTGGAGAGAAGGACTAGTACTAAAGCTTCTGCAGAGGAACACATAGGGAGGGGCCGCAAGGACAGGGCAAGGAACTCAGAATAACTTTCCACCAGGGTAACCCTGGAGCAACTGTTAGTGACTTTGGCGACTGCACTGATATGTCAGTGGGAGTACAATCGAATGTGCATGCTCTGATGAACAGACAGTCACATCCTCACACTCACTCTCCTGTCCTCTTTCAACCAGGATTGGCCCCATTTCTCTTTCTTTTCACTTATCTCCTCAGTTACACAAACCTTTATTGCTCCACACACTTCCCGTAACTTTCCTCTACTCTAGTAGCATCACAAACGTAAACCCTTACATTCATTTTCTCCAAACGTTTTCACAGTCACCCATTTACACAAATACTGCAAGAATATTTTGCATTTGTCAGTCAGAAACCCTATTTTACATTGCTTCCTGAGGCTACTGTAGAAATCTCACAAGCCGTGAGGGAACTGACCTTTCCTTGAATGTTTATCTAATCCATATGTCCCTTCAGTAACAGAGCCTCAGAGCCTCAGACCTTCATACAGATGTTCATTCAGAGAGATACACACCATCCTCTCCACGCTAAGTCTTACCATCTCACTATGCTAACAGGTTTCACTCCTGCACTGTTCCCTTGTGCTGTCACACCACATAACACACATGCACACACTCATTCACCATCACTCTTCCTACCATGAAAGTGCTCACTAGTTATTTCCTAGAACAGACACAGAACTCTATGAGAACATATAAATAATGTACATGCTCATTCCGCATAGTAGTACAAGGTAAACTACTCAAATTGTATCACACACAAATTTGTGATATATCACATACAGATGAACTGTCACTGCCCATGCTCGTACATGGTGTGGCTTTCATTACTACAAAAGAGATATCGCACATATTCCATTTCTTCTTCTGTTTGAGATTTTATTTCCTAGAAATGCAAGCATTACATCAGAATGGTTAATCAATTTAAATCCCAGAGATTCTTGTATTCCCTTCAACCTTAAATGTCTAGATTACACAGCGGTTCCATGGAGGTTTTATAGTGATGCTAGAAGTGACTCACGTCATTTTCATTCACTTTCCATTTTAGAAATGCAATCATGTGGTAAGAACTACCTCTGAGGATAGCTGAGAAAATGATATAGTTATATCTTTAGGTAGAAAAAAAATATTAGTCTATTTTCCATTTACAAAGAAGCATTTTAATGTAATCCCAGGCACCAGTGATATTCATTGACACAATAAATACCCCTGTACATTTAAAAGTTCTCTGGGAACCATATACTTTATTCATGAATATGCTAGCCATGTGGGTTCACTCAACATGTCACACAGCAGACTGTTATTGTTTGTCTTATGCACTGATAATTTAACAAATAACAACCATGGATTGTTTCCATACTATTGTTATTTAATATCTCAGCAGAGTTGAATTTGCAAGAAGATGATCTGCAGCTCAGTTACAAGGCATTGGCCACTTTTCTTAGAGAGGATATTTGGGTGGTTTCTCGCATTTCAGATGACACAATTCCTATTTCTGCTCAAGATACCATGATAGATGCTGGTAAGGAGTAACTACTAAATAGGATGAGAAGGGAGGTGCATGCGATCAAAACAGAACACAGAGTTGAGCTGAGTGATTCTGCCCTTCAGTTAGTACAAGGCTGCCCAAGACAAAAAAAAAAAAAAAAACTAGGAAGGCTTCTGCATCTTCTTTCTTGTGATCAGCAGTGAAAGCACTAACTCTGGTGTAACCACTTACAGGACTGAAAATGGCCAAGGAGATCAGGGGAAATAATGGACAGGGGCTAAGGGGATGAGAGTTTTCTGAGAGATACATAGAATATTATGATACTGAGACAAAAAAGGACATGTTACATTACTAGGAAGATGTGAAAGGACAAAGGACTTAAGAAAGGCTCAGCATGGTAGGTCTTACACACAGAACTTGAGGTAGTGAACAAGATATCCTGTTCTAGACCAAACTTTTGAGTACTGGCCAACTACCTTTCAGGCGGAATTCTAAAGTTCTTATATCTCTATTGCCCTCCTGAAATAGGAAATAAGAGATGAGTAATCCCACCGACTTCCATCAAACATAAAATTTTATGTATTAATTTATATTTTGGAGTAGAGTAACTTTCATATAAAATTTCATATGAGAATGTCACCTTAACAGTTATGACAGCAATTGTCATGCGGGGTATTGACAACTGACATATAATATATATATGGTTGGTGACATTATATATATATATATATTTTATATATATAAAATTTATATATATATTTTATTATATATTTTTATATATAAATTTTATTATCTATATATTTATATATAAATATATATAATATATATATATATTTTTTAATTGGCACTGACCCAGAAAATGTCTCATTTTATCAGTTTCTTTTTACTCTATTCCCCATAACTGAATAAATTGTGGAGATCCAAGCATCTAGTGAGATAGAAGGAGACAACTTTCTATTCTCAGAATATTTAACACAGGACTACTCTCCATCCAAGCATCCCCGTTCTAATGGAGATGGTAAGAAACACATACAGGTGGGATCTGAGCTTAAACAAGCGATGCCACTGAGCTGCTCAGCCCAGTGTCTACTGATGTCACCGTCCCCTTCCACTCACAGGAAAGGATACTGGACAGAAGGACTAGTACTAAAGCTTCTGCAGAGAAAAACATAAAAAGGGGCCTCAAGGACAGGGCAAGGAACTCAGAATAACTTTCCACCAGGGTCACCCTGGAGCAACTGTTAGTGACTTGGGGGACTAAACTGATATGTCAGTGGGAGGACAATCTGTACCTGCACACTCAGATGAACACACACTGGCATCCTCACTCACTCACTACCCTGTCCTCTTTCATCCAGGAATGGTCCCATTTGTCTTCCTTTTCAGTTTTTCTCTCAAACAGACAAGCTTTATTGCACTCGTACCTTCCCTTTCCCTTCCCCTACTCTAACAGGGTCACATAGGTACATCCTTACCTTTAGTCCTTCTCACGTTAATTTCCACTCACCCGTTTACAAACTAATCCCATAATAATTCACTTTCTTCACTCAGAAACCCTATTTTAAATCATTCTGAGGCAACTGTAGAAAACTCAGAAGCTGAGATGGAACTGACCTTCTATTAGATGTGTATCTAATCCATATGTCCGTTCACCCACAGATCCTCAGAGCTTCATACAGATGCTCATTGAGAGCTACAGACTGTCCTCTACCAGCTCATTCTTACTATCTCATTTAGAGAAACTGTCTCACTCCTTCACTGTTCCCATGTGCTGTCACAGCACATTTCACTCATGCACACACTCACTCACCATCCCCTCTATCTACCACAAAAGAGCTCACGAGTTATGTCCTAGAATGTACACACAACATCACTAGAACACACATACAATGCTACATGCTCATTCTCATAGAGTTATAAGATGTAAATAACTCACATAATATGTATCACACACTCATTTGTGAAATACCACATACAGAAGAACTTGCATTCCACATGCTCATGCAAGGAATGGCTGTCATTACTACTAAGGAGGTCACGTTCGTACAGTTGTCCTTCAGCATATTGTGGTTCACTATTTGTGATCTCACTGATTCATGGATTTTTAAATTATACAATATATTTTTAATTTAGTATAGTGGATTTTTCCCTGTATTGCGGGATTTTGCAGTATATAGGTATTTTTATATATTTATTATTTTAATTATTCTTGTGGCAAAATACATGTGGGAAAAGTTAATAATAGTGTGGAAAGGTTTATAAGAGTGTAGGAAGGGCTCATAAAGCCTTAAAATGTATATAAATAATAAAATAAATAAAAGGTCACTAACGAAGATTTTCACGTATAGCTGCGGGTTCTGGAACCTAACTGCTGCAATAGAGGAAGGACCACTGTATTTTTTCTTCTGCTTGAAATTTTATTTCCTAAAAATGAAAGTATTCTATCAAAATGTTTCTTGTATGGAATCACAGAATTTCCATATCCCAATTAACTAGAAACATCAAGATCATAGAAAGCCACATTGAAGGTTTTATGGATGCTATTATGACTCACGTCATTTCCATTCACTTTCCATTGTAGAAATAGAATTGTGTGGTAAGAACCACCTGTGAGGAAAGCTGAAGAAAACAATATAGTTATATCTTTAGGTAGAAAGAAAAGATTAGTTTATTTTCCATTTACAAAAAAGCATCCTAATGTAAACCCAGGCACCAATGATATTTACCAACACAATAAATACCCCTGTGCATTTAAAAGTTCCCTAGGAACCATATACTTTATTCATGAAGACGCTACCCATGTGGGTTCACTCAACATGTCACACAGCAGACTGTTATTGTTTGTCTCATGGACAGATAAATACACAAATAACAACCATGGACATTTCCATATTATTGTTATTTAATTTCTCAGCAGAGTTGAATTTGCAAGAAGATGTTCAGCAGCTCCATCACAAGCCATTTCAAACCGAGGATGTTTGGGAGGTCTCTGCTGTTTCAGATGACACAATTCCCATTTCTGCTCAAGATGACCTGATAGATGCTGGTAAGAAGGAAGTACTGAATAGGATGAAAAGGGAAGTGGGATCTAGATAGAATGCAGAGTTGAGCCCATTAGCCATCCAAGGCTGCCTAGTACACAAAAAAGCTCGGAATGCTTCTGCATCTTCTTTCTTGTGATCAGCAGTGGAAGCAGTAATCTGAAGAGAAAACACAGGACTGGGGAAGACCCAAGGAGATCAAAGGAGAAGAGTGTTATGTGTGTGGAAATAATGAGACTGGGACTAAGGGGATAAGAGTTTTCTGAGAGATACATGGAAGATTATGATACTGAGACAAATAAGGACATGTTACATTACTAGGAATATGTGAAAGGACAAAGGACTTAAGAAAGGCCCAGCGTGGTAGGTCCTATGCACAGAACTTGTGGTAGTGAACAAGATATCTGGTCGTAGACCTAACTTAGAGTGCTGACCAACTACCTTTCAGGCGGGATTCTAAGGTTCTTATATCTCTATTGCCCTCCTGAAATATGAAATACGAGATGAGTAATCCCACCGACTTCTATGAAACACAGAATTTTAATAAGTGTTAATTTATATTTTGGAGTAGATGGACTTTCATATAAAATTTTGTATGGGAATGTCACCTGAACATCCATGACAGCAATAGTCATGCAGGGTACTGACGACTGATGCATAATGTCACCATCAGTATGTATATTTTTTATTGGCACAGACTCAGAATATGTCTCATCTTAATATTTTGTTTTTACTCCATTCTCTATAACTGAATAGTTGTGGAGGTCCAAGCAGATAGTGAGTCAGATGGAGGAAACTCTTTATTCTTAAAAGATTCATCAGAGGACTACTTTCCATCCATGCCTCCCCGTCCTGTTGAGGATGGTAAGGAAAACACACAGGTGGGATCTGAGCTTACACAGCAATGCAGCTGAGCTGCTCATCCCAGTGTCCACAGATTTCACTGTCCCCTCACGCACAGGAAAGGGCTACCAGGCAGAAGGACTAGTACTAAAGCTTCTTGACAGGGACAGATAGGTAGGGGCTTCAAGGACAGGGCTAGAAACTCAGCACAAATTTCCATGACAGCCACACTGGGACCACTGTCAGTGACTTGTTGAACTGCACTGATATGTGAGTGGGAGGACAATCCGAACCTGCATGCTCAGATGAACACAAACTCACAGCCTCACACACTCACTACCCTGTCCCCCTTCATCCAGGAATGCCCCCATTTCTCCTTCTTTTCACATTTTCTCTCAATTACACAAGCCTTTATTCCTCCGCTAGCTTCCCCTACTCTTCCCCTACCATAGTACCATCACTGAGGTGTATCTTTACCTCCATTCTTTTCCACAATCATTTTCAGACTCACCTGTTTACAAACTAATTTTATAAATAATTCAATCTCCTCACTCAGAAACCCTGTTGTGTGTTGCTCATTCTGAGCCAATTCTAGAAAACCCACAGGCCATGATGGAACTGACCTTCCATTGGTTGTATATCTAATCCATATGTCCCTCCAGCCACATAGCCTCAGACATTCATACAGATTATCATTCAAAGAGGTATACATCCTCCTCTAACACTGTCTTACCATCTCATTCTGAGATAAAGTCTCACTCTGCACTGTCCCCATGTGCTGACACACCACATAACACACATGCACACACTCATTCGTCATACCCTCTTACTACCATGCAAGAGCTCACGGGTTATTTTCTAGAATATACACACAACTCCATTAGAACATACAAACAATGCTACATCCTTATTCCCACAGAGTTATATCATGTAAATGACTCAAATAATATATATCACACACATTTATGAAATATCAAGTACATAATATTTTTCACTCCACATGCTCATACAAGGCATGGCTGTCATGACTACTAATGAGGTCACACACATATTCTGTTTCTTATTCTATTTGAAATTATTTTTCCTAGAATCAAGCATTACATCAAAATGTTTCATGTATTGGAATCCCAGAGATTTCTGTATCCCCTTCTACCAGGAACATCAAGAGCACAGAGGGGCACATGGAGGTTTTATGGCGATGTTAGTAGTGACCCACGTCATTTCCATTTATTTTCCATTGTGGAAATGCAATTTAGTGTTAAGAACTTCCTGTGAGGAAAGCTGGAGAAAATGATAGTTATATCTTTAGGTAGAGAGTAAACATCTTATTTTCCATTTACAAAGAAACATCTTAATGTAAACCCAGGCACCAATGATATTCACCGACACGATAAATACCCCATGCATTTAAAAGATCCCTAGGAACCATATACTTTACTCATGAAGACACAACCCATGTGGGTTCACTCAACATGTCACACAGCAGACTGTTATTGTTTGTCCCATGAACCAATAAATACACAAATAACAACCATGGACCACTTCCATATTATTGTTATTTAATTTCTCAGCAGAGTTGAATTTGCAAGAATATTCTCTGCAGCACCATTACAAGGCAGTGGGCCCTTCTCAAACCAATGATGTTTGGGAGATAGCTTCCACTTCAGAAGACATAATTTACATTTCTTCTAACGATGACCATCTGATAGATGATGGTAAGAAGGAAGTAATGAGTAAAATGCAAATGGATGTTGGGATCTAGAAATGGCCCAGAAATGAGGTGAATAATTCTGCCCATTAGTTGATATAAGATTTCAGGAATGGTTTTAGATTTTGTTAATTTGTGTCTATCTTCAGGAAATCACACCCAAAATTCCTAATCCTACTAATATCCATGAAGCACAAAATTTTGATTGGTGTTTATTTATATTTTGGGATAAATGGAATTTTTTTTAACTTTTAAAGAGAGGAGAGATGACATAGATACAGAACCCCACATGTGTCCTGACTGGATCTACTTGGGGACCTTAACTGGGGCCAATGCTCTGCCCATCTGGGGCCAATGCTCATAACTGGGGTATTTTTAGCACTTGGGGCATATGTGCCACAGAGTCATCCTTAGCTCCTGGGGCCAACAAGCTCAAATAAATGAACTCATGACTGTTGGAGCAGAAGAGAGAAAGAGGAGTGGGAGGGGAGGAGAAGCACATGGTCTCTTCACATGTGTGCCCTGACCAGGAATGGAACACAGGACTTCCATATACCAGGTATAAGCCTGTCCACTAAAAATTATTCTTAATATTTATTTATTTATTTATTTATTTATTTATTAAATTAGAGGCAGAGACAGAGTACTTCGTGTGCCCCAACCAGGACCCACCTGGGAAGCCCTCTGCCGGGCAATGCTTTGCCCATCTGGACCCACTGTTTAATTGCTCAGCAACCAAGCTATTTTAGTGCCTTAGATGAGACCATGCAACCATCCTCAGCACTCAAAGCCAACTAGGTCAAACTGAGCCAAGCTGTAGGATAGGAAGAAAGAAAGAGACAGAGAGACAAAGACAGAGAGAGGGGAGGGAGGGAGAAGACGATGATGGCCTTTCCTTTATACCCTAACTGGGAATTGAACCCAGGACTTTGACAGGCTGAACAGGCTCTACCAACTGGCCAGCACCTCTGCAACTAGAATTTTAAATGGAAAAGTCACCTTAATTACTAGGAGAGCAAGTGACATGTGTGGTAATATTGCCTGACATAATGTTCAACCATTGTGTTTATTTTTAATTTATGCAAACACCAGAAAATGTCTCATATCAATGTTCTTTATTTATTCCATTCCCTAAGAATGGAATTAATTGTAGAGGTCTTAGCATCTGGTGAGACAGTGCGTGAAAACTCTTTATTCTCAGGAGCTCTAACAGGAGACTACTCTGTATCCACGCATCCCCGTCTTGATGAGGATGGTAAGAAACACATACAGGTGGGATCGAGCTTGAACAAGAGATACTGCTGAGCTGCTCAACCCAGTCTCTACTGATGTCACTGTCCCCTCAGACACAGGAAAGGGCTACAGGGCTCACAGAGTGGTATCATAGCTTCATCCAAGAGACACATAGGGAGAGTAGCTTCAAGTATAGGGCAAGTTGCCTCAGCACAAATCCAAGATAGGAACACTGGGACAGTGGTGGGTGACATGGTGGACTGTGCCAACATGTGAGTAGGAGTGGATTCAGAACCTGCCCCCCATAGTTCAGCACAACCACACATCCTCACACACTCTCTCACACCAGCCCTCCTTCCACCAGGCATGATCCCATCTCTCCTTTGCTTCACTTTTCATCCCAAATACACAGCCTTCATCCCCATCCACCTTCCTCCTTCTCCAGTAGCATCACATAGCTACACCCTTACCACACTCCACAAAATTATTATCAGACTCAATTCACACAACAATCACATAGCTGTTACTTACTGTTTCTTTTATGAACAATGACTAATAGACTAAGGGCATGAGAGTTTTATCAGAATAACATGAAAAAATACGTTAGTATAAGCCAGACAAGGGCATGGTATATTATCAGGAGGGTGTGAACGCACAGACAATCAAACCGGTGAAAACTGGAATGATCGTCTAGAACTGCAATAAAAGGAGAGCACAGAGATGCTCTGTCAATGACCCCATCTCATCCATATATTTTCATAGCAAAGGGTTCCCATTTGTCTTCTTTCCTCATTGCCCCCACTGGCACTCAGAATACTCGTTATTTATTTCTTATACTCTCCCACACGAACCTAATTCTCCACGGCATATTTTTCTCCTACCATACAAAGAGTTATACTTTCTCTGACTCCTGGGTCTACATTAGTTATCCTAGTTTTTAAATGTTATAGAAATAGATGGGCACAATGCATACATTGTGTCTGATTCCTTTCATTTACTATATTTGTATAATTTATCCAAGATGCATTTCAATTTAGTTTGTTCATTCTTGATATATGCATACTATTGCATGAATTTAATTTATTTATTGATTATATTTTTCTAAAATTTGGGTTGCTTTCACTCTGGGACTAAAAGGAATGGAGATGTTTTAACATTCTATTATATTGATTTGCAATATGACTATTTCTATTTGATGAATGCTTAAGAGTTAGATTGCTAGATCTTAGTTTCTATACTCTACATTACCCTTCAGGACTCAGTATTCCATTCTTTTATTTCCTAATACAATCACGTGTTATTGCACACATAACCTTACACACTCTTCTCTAAACTCTCATTTATATTGGCTCTGCACACAGAGCCTTTTTTCTTTTTTCTTTTTTTTTTTTTCTTTTTTCCGAAGCTGGAAACAGGGAGGCAGTCAGATAGACTCCTGCATGCTCCCGACCGGGATCCACCCAGTATGCCCACCAGGGGGCAATGCTCTGCCCATCTGGGGCATCACTCTGTTGCATCCAGAGCCATTCTACCGCCTGAGGCAGAGGCCACAGAGCCATCCTCAGCGCCCGGGCAATCTTTGCTCCAATGGAGCCTTGGCTGCGGGAGGGGTAGAGAGAGACAGAGAGGAAGGAGAGGGGGAGAGGTGGAGAAGCAGATGGGCGCTTCTCCTGTGTGCCCTGGCCGGGAATCAAACCCGGGACTCCTGCACGCCAGGCCGATGCTCTACCATTGAGCCAACCGGCCAGGGCTGAGAGCCTTTTTATCAAAGCCCATGTATTGTGTATTTTATAATCCTTTATTTTCACATCCTCATGTTCTTTACTCACTCACATATACAAATAAATTAATTCCACTAGTCACAAAATGAATAGGCTCAATAATAACATTCCCTATCTAATTGACATAATTTATATAAAACACATGCAAAACAATAGTTACAGAAAACACATCAAACACAAATGTGCTGAAGTAACACACAGAGAAAAATCGCTAACCATCCTCAGTCATATAAAACTCATCTATATTCAGATTCACAAGCACCAAATCAATCATCATTAAGCCTTATCCTGGTATTAACCAAATATTTATTGACTTAAACAGCAAGTATATTGCATTCAAATACCATTTTGCTACAAATCTGAGTAATATACATGAGACACATTCATGACAGATAATAATTTTATACATTTCAATAATGACCAGTGAGCATGGTTGACACTGATATAATACAGTGATCTGGTATTAATGAATAGTTAATTTCCGTAACAATAAAAATTTATCTTTAAATCTCTCTATACATATATGTATGTTGAAAACAATATAACATCAATATAAAAAGGTAGACATGCAGAAATCTTCATAAAAATTATACCACATATCCCCAATCATACAGTTTTTTATGGGGACATTGAGTTGAATTCCAATTTTTAGTTCCTACATACTGTTCTTCAGGCATGGTTCTAGTTTCGTTATTTCATGTAGACTTTCAGAAAATATCATATCCAAAATGACTTTCCCAAAGGCATCCATCAAACACAAAATTTTAATGGGTGTGTTTATTTATATTTTGGAATAAATGAATTTTTAAATGGGAAAGTCACCTTAATTTCTATGAGAACAAGTGTCATGTGTGGTAATGATGCCTGATATCAAATTACCACACACTGTGTGTTTTTTTAATCGACAAACACTAGAAAATGTCTCATATCAATCTTCTTTACTTATGCCATTTATAAAACTGGAATCAATTGTGGAGGCCTCAAAATCTGGTCAGACAGTGCATGAAAACTTTTCATCCTCAAAATATTTAACGGGGTACCTCCCTGCCTCCTCAGATGAGCACAAACTCACATCCTCACACATACTTATAACTGTCCTTCTTCAAACAGGTATGGCCCTGTTTTTTTATCTTTTCATTTTTCCCCCCAAAACACAAGCCTACATTGCCCATCTATCTTCTCCTTCACTAGTTGCATCACATAGGTACACTCTTATATTCATTCCATCACATGTTATTTTCAGACTCACCCATTTACAACTAATTTCATAAATAATTTACATCCCCTCACACAGATAACTTGTCTCCTCATTATTGAGAAAACTAAAAGATATCACATGCGCTGATGGAAATAAACTTTCATCAGTTGTCTGACTAATCCATGTGGCCCTTCAGGCACAGGGCCTCAGACCTTCATAGAGATGCTTATCCTGAGAGCAACACATCCGTCCTCTCACACTCTGCATCTTACTATTTCACGCTGAGCACGGGTCCCACTCCTGCACAACAATCGCATAGCTGACACTTATTATTTTTTTATGAACAGATAAATATATAAATAACAAACCTAGACCACATCCCTATCATTTTTATATAATTTCTCAGCAGAGTTGAATTTATGAGAAGATGCTTTACAGAGCCAACGCATGGCAGTGGCCATAACTGAGACACAGAAAGTTTGGGAGATCTCCTCTAATTCAGATGACATAATTTACATTTCTTCTAAAGATGACCTGACAGGTGATGGTAAGGAGGAAGTACTGAATAAAATGCAAATGGGGTTGGGATCTAGAAATGGCCCAGAAATATGGTGAATGATTCTGCCTATTAGTCCATTAGTTGATACCAGGCTGCCCAGGACAAAAGAACCTCAGAAAGCTTCTGCATCTTCTTGCATGTGATCAGTAGTAGAAGCAATGAATTTAAAACAAACAAACACACACTTTAAAGAACTGGACCAAGCCCAGGGAAAGCAGAGGAGAACAGTGTTATATTTGAAGGAGTAATGGAAGATGGCCTACGGCTTTGAGAGTTTTATCAGAAGAGCGGGGAAGATTTGTTAGTATACGACAGACAAGAGCTTGGCATTTTACCAGGAGGGGTGAAAACACTGACAACTTCTTACGGGTCAAAGTGGAACAATTGTCTAGAACTGAAAGGAGAGCACAGAGATGCTCTGTCCAGGACCCCATCTCATCCACATATTTTCATAGCAAAGTGTTCCCATTCGTCTTCTTCCCTCATCACCCCCATCAGCACTCACTGTCTTCCTCATTCATTTCCTTAAGGTCTCCTACATGCATCTAAATTATCCATGGTGCAGTTTTGTCCTATCAAACAAAAAGTTATGATTTCTCTGATTTCTAAGGTCTAGATTGGTCCTCCCTGTTTTAAACATATAGAAATAGATGGCCACAATACATACTTTGTGTCTGGTTCCTCTCATTATATTTGTATAACTTTTCCAAGATGCTTGTCTCGTTATTTTTGGTGTATGCATACCATTTCATGAATAAAATTTCTTTATTGATTGTACTTTCCTAATCTTTGGCTTGCTTTCACTCTGGGATTACAAGAAATAGAGATGTTTTAACATTCTAATACAGCGATAGTCGACCTGGTCCCTACTGCCCACCAGTGGGCGTTCCAACTTTCATGGTGGGCGGTAGCAGAGCAACCAAAGTAGAAATAAAAAGATAGATTTAACTATAGTTAGTTGTTTTATAAAGATTTATTCTGCCAAACTTAGTGAAAATCCAACATAAAATACTTGGTAAGTAATTATTATTATATGCTTTTAACTTGCTGTAACTCTGCTTTATAAATTTTATAAAGTAAAGTTACTTCCCTACTTTATAAATCACCATTACTGTGGAACCAGTGGGCAGTTAGAAAATTTTACTACTAACAGAGATACAAGAGTGGGCGGTAGGTATAAAAAGGTTGACTACCCCAGTTCTAATACATCGATTTGCAATATGAACACTTTTCTGTTTGATGAATGCTTAAGGATTAGGTTACTAGACCTTAGTTTTCATTCTCTACACTACTCCTTCAACCCAATGTTCTAAATTTTTTTTAAGTGAGAGGAGGGAGTTAGAATTACACACTCCTGTATGAACCCAACCTGGATCCACCCAGCAACCCCTCTCTGGTTCAATGCTCCAATCAATGGAGCCATCCTCATCACCTGAGGTCGAGGCTCAGACCAGATAAGTCATCCTCAAAGCCCAGAGAGAGAAGACTGAGATGGAGGAAAAGAGAATTAGAGTCACTTCTCATGTGTGCCCTGACCAGGGATAGAACCAGGGACATTTGCAAGCCAGGTTGATGCTCTATCCACTGAGCCAATTGGCCAGGGCCAGTATTCCATACATTTATTTCCTAGTGCAGTCACTTGTTACTGCACATGTAACCTCATACACTCTTCTCTGTGCACTCATTTAAATTGGCTCTGCACACAGTGTCATTATTTCAAAGCCTATGTATGCTTGTATTATAATTCTTGATTTTAACACTCTCGCGCTCTTTAATTATTTCCTCACATATGCTACTAAACTAATTACACTGGTCACAAAATGAATAGGCTTAATAATAACATTCCATATCTAATCCATGTAATATATATAAAACACACACAAATCCATAGTCACAGAAAACACATCAAACAGAAAATATGTGCTGAGCTAACACACAGAGAAAAATCACTAACCATCCTCAGTCATATAAAACTCATCTATATTCAGATTCACAAGGACCAAATCACATATTAAACCATGACATTGTGTTAACCGAAACTTAATTGACTTAAACACCATACCTGTTTCATTCAACACACTATTTTGCTACAAATCAGAATAATATATAGAAAAGACACATTCTTGTCAGATGATGATAATCTTAGACTTTTCAATAATGATCAGTAAGCGTTGTTAACACTGAAATGGGGGCAGTAACATCATAATAATGAACAGTGAATTTCTGTAACAATAAAAATTAATCTTTACATCTCTCTACATGCATATATGTATATATCTATATCAATATACATATCAAAATAAATTGGTAGATATAAGTGCAGAAATCTTTATAAAGCTTTCACCACATATCTCCAAATTGTACAGTTTTAAAGGGGGATGTTGAGTTCCTATCCAATTTTTAGTTTCTGCATACTCTTTCAGGCATGGTTCTAGATATGTTAATTTGTGTAGACCTTCAGAAATATCATATACAATATTTCTAATTCTACTGACATGCATCAAACACAGAATTTTAATAGTTGTTTATATTTTAGAATTAAGGTAATTTTAAATGGGAAAGTCACTTTAATTTCTATGAGAGCACATGTCACGTGAGGTAATGATGCCTGACATATAATTTCTACTCATTATGTATTTTTAAATTGACACAAACCCCAGAAAATGTCTCATATCAATGTGCTTTATGTATTCCATTCCCCAGAAGTGGAATCAGTTGTGGAGACCCCAGCATGTGGTCCCACAGCACACGAATACTCATTACCCCCAGCAGAGGACTTCTTTGTATCCTGGCTTCCCCGTCCTGATGAGGATGGTAAGGAACACACACAGGTGGGATCTGAGCGTGGAGAAGAGATGCAGCTGAGCTGCTCAGCCCAGTCACTACTGATCTCACTGTCCCCTCAGACACAGGAAAAGGCTACAGGGCAGACGGATTAGTACTAAAGCTTCTGCAGAGAGACACATAGGGAGTGCACCTTCAAGGACAGGGCAAGGTGCCTCAGCACAAGTTTCCAATGGCTGTGGGTGGTGGGTGGACTGTGTTGATATGTGAGTGGACCTGCCCCCTCAGGTGAGCACCTATTCATATCCTCGCACACACTCACACATCTATCCTCTACCTTTTCAGTTTTTCCCCAAATACACAAGCCTTCATTCCTCATCTATCTTTCTCCTTCTGTAGTAGCATCACATAGGTACACTCTTAACTAATTCCTACACACACAGATTTCTAAAATATCACATACAGGTGGATTTTCACTCTGTATGCTCACACAGGGCATGGCCCTTTTTACTACTAAAGATTTCACACACATATTCTACTTTTCTTCTGTTTGAAATTTCCTTTCCTAGAAATCCAAGCATTACATCAAAATGTTTCATGTATTGGAATCCCAGAGATTCCTGTATCACCGTCAACTACAAAAGGCAAGAGTAAAGAGACGCACATGAGAGGTTTATATGGCGATGTTAGAAGTGGCTCATGTCATTTCCATTCACTTTCCATTGTAAAAACGTAATCACATGGTAAGAACTATGTACAAGGAAAGCTGCTAAATACAATATAGTTATTTCTTTAGGTAGAAATGAGAAAGCAGTCTCTGTTCCATACATAAAGATGCATCTTAATACAAACCCAAGCACCAATGATATTCACTGACACAATAAATATCCTTGTGCAGTAAAAGTTCCGTAGTAATCATCTACACTCTCCATGAAGATGAACGGCATGTATTTTAACACAACAATCACATAGCAGATAATGTTGCTTTTAAGGACAGATCAATACACAAATAAGAAACTTGGACCACATCCCTATTATTTTTGTTCAATTTCAGCAGAGTTGAATTCACAAGAAGATGCTTCACAGAGCTGGCACACAGCAGTGGCCCTAACTGAGACCCAGAAAGTTTTGGAGATATCCTCTACTTCAGATGACATAATTTACATTTCTTCTAAAGATGATTGGACACCTGATGGTAAGGAGGAACTCCTGAATAAGATGCAATGGGAGGTTGAGATCTAGAAATGGTCTAGAGATGAGCTGAGTGATTCTGTCCATTAGTCAGTACAGGCTGCTCAGGACAAAAAAAACCTCCGAATGCTTTTGGATCTTCTTTAATGTGATCAGCAGTAGAAGCAATGAATTTCAAAAAACAAAACAACAACAAAAAACACTTTAAAAAACTGAACCAAGACCATGGAAAGTAGAAGAGAACAGTGTTATATTGGAGGAAATAATGGGAGATGGACTAAGGCAGGGGTCGGGAAACTTTTTGGCTGAGAGAGCCATGAACGCCACATATTTTAAAATGTAATTCTGCGAAAGCCATGCAATGACCCGTGTACATTACGCATTATCCAATAAAAATTTGGTGTTGTCCTGGAGGACAGCTATGATTAGCTGTAGCCACCTGCAACCATGAACATGAGCGGTAGGAAATGAATGGATTGTAATACATGAGAATGTTTTATATTTTTAACATTTCTTTTTTTATTAAAGATTTGTTTGCAAGCCAGATGCAGACATCAAAAGAGCTACATCTGGTTCGCAAGCCATAGGTTCCCGACCCCTGGACTAAGGGGATTAGAGTTTTGTCAGAAGGGTAGGGAAGATTGGTTAGTATACACCAGACAAGAGCCTGGCATTTTACCAGGAGGGGTGAAAGCACTGACAACTTAAAACAGGTCACAGTGGAATGATCGTCTAGAACTGAAAGAGAAGTAGAGCACAGAGATGCTCTGTCCAGGATCCCATCTCATTCACATACTTTCATAGCAAAGTGTTCCCATTTGTCTTGTTCCCTCACCACCCCCATCGGCACTCACTATCTTCCTCATTCATTTCCTTAAGGTCTCCTACATGCATCTAAATGCTCCACACTCTATTTTTGTCCCTACCGTACAAAGACATAAATTTTCAAACCCTTAAGTCCCAGGATTAGTTAGTTATACCTGCTTTCAAAATGTTATGAAGATAGAAGGGACCAATATACTCTTTTCATCTAGTTCTTTTCACTCATTGTTATACTTGTATAATTTATTGATGTTGCTTGTGATTTTGTTCATTTTTGGTCTACGTGTACCATCCATGAATACAATTCATTTATAAGGTATACTTTTCTGAGCATTTGGATTTCTTTCAGTCTGCAACTACTTGAAATACGTGTTTACATTCTATTACATTGATTTGCAATATGGACACATTTTTTCTGATGAAAGATTGTTAGGTCTTAGTGTCCAGATACTGTCTTACCTCTTTCAGAACTCAGCCCTTCATACTTTCATTTTCTAATGCAATCATGTTTCACTGCACACTCAACATTACACTTTGTTCTCTGCAGTCTCATTTATTCTGCCTCTTCACACAGTACCTGTTTTCAATGCATATCTAGTCTTTCTCTTATAATCCTTGATTTTCACATCCTCATGTTCATTATTTTTCTATCATATTTTACAAACACTTATTTCACTGTTCTCAAAGGAATATGCTCAGTAAGACATTCCCTATCAAATACACATACTATATAAAACACAATGTATAATCATAGAAAATAGAATCCATACACATAAATATGTACTGAAGTAACACACAGACCCAAAATATACATACCAACCCCAATCACACAAAACTCATCAATATTCAAATTCATAAACAGCTAACCTATCACACACAAAAAAACTGGCCCAGTAAATATAAAATGTTATGAATTTAAACACCAAACACATTACATTCAGCAGAACATTATGTTACAAATGTGAATAATGTGTACATCAGACACATTTATAACAGAGGAGGATAATTTTAAACATTTTAATAATAACCAGTGAGCACGGTTAACACTGAAATATGGATAGTAACAACCTAATAACAAATTTAATTTCTGTAACATTAAAATTTATCTTTATATTTTTCTATATATATATCTATATCAACATAGGTATCAATATAAATGGGTATAAGTGCAGAATTCTCATAAAACGTGCACTACATATTTCCAAATTATACACTTTTTCATGAGGACATTGAGTTGATATCCAATATTAATCCCTACATAATATTTTCAGGCATGGTTCTTGTTTTTGTTAATCTGTATCGATCTCCAGAATATCACATACAAAATTCCTAATCCCACTGACATCCATCAAACACAAAATTCTAGTAAGTATTTATATATGAGGAAAATGGAATTTTAAATGGCAAGGTCACCTTAATTTCTATGAGAGCAAGTGTCATGTGTGGTACTAATGACTGACATATAATGTCCACCCCACATGTATTTTTTGATTTGACAGAGACCGCAAAATATGTATCATCTCAATGTTGTTTCTTTATTCCATTCCCCAGAACTTCAATCAATTACAGAGCTCTCAGCATCTGCTCAGACAATGCATGAAAACTCTGCATCCTCAGATGATTTAATGGGGCACCTTTCTGCATCCAAGAGTCCCTGTCCTAATGAGGGTGATAGGGAACATACACAGGAGGAATCTGAGCTTGGACAAAAGATGCCACTGGGCTGCCCAGCCCAGTCTCTACTGATTTCACTGTCCCCTCACACACAGGAAAGGGCTACGAGTCAGACAGACTAGTACTAAAGAAGGACAAATAGAGATTATGACTTCAAGGACAGGGCAAGAGCCACAGTTCAAATTTCCAATACAGGAACACTGGAACAGTGGTGGGTACCAATGTGGACTGGGCCAATATGTGAGTGGGTGGGCAATCAGAATCTTTCCCCTCAGATGAGCACAAACTCACATCCTCACACATTCACACATCTATACCCTTTCAACAATGTATGGCTCTATTTCTCCTCCTCTTCAGTTTCCTCCCCCAAATACACAAACCTTTATTCCCTATCTATCTCCCCATTTCTCTGGTGGCATCACATAGGTACACCCTTACACCTTCATTCCTTCACACAGTCATTTTTAAGTCACCCATTTACAACTAATTCCATAAGTAATAAACATTTCCTCACACACTGATAACCTCTTTGAAATTCCTCATCCCAAGCACAATTCAGAAACTCATGTACCCTGATGGAAATAAACTTCCATCTGTGGTCTTTCGAATCCATTACTCACTACAGCCACAAAGCCTCAGATGTGCCTAGAGCTGCTCATTCCGAGAGCCTCACACCATCCTCTGCACTCTAAGTCTAACCACCTCACAGGGAGAACAGGTCCCACTCCTGCACTACTCACATGTGCTGTCACACCACTCACAAATATGCATACACTCATTCACCATCCTTTTTACCAAATCAAACCACTCTTGAGATATATCCAAGAACATATAAACAATTTCAGTAGAATATACGTTTTATGTTACATCCTACTTTCCACAAAGCCATACATACCATGTAATCAACTCAAATAATGCACACCACACAGGGAATTCGGAACTATCACACACACATGAGCATTCACTCCACATGCTCACACTGGGCCTGGTCAGTTTAACTCCTACTGACTTCGAGCACAAATCCTATTTTTTTCATGTTTGAAATTTTCTTTCCTAGGATTCCTTCAGACGCCTGTATCCCGGGACTTGGAACAATCAGAGATTCCCCCCCTCTGTCCACCTGCCGCCTGTCCACTCCACTCAGTTGATAAGAACAAGCCCTTTATGTCCTCAGTGCGTGGCACAGAGGAAAGGGTCATGACCATTTACTACATGCCTGTCCAAAGGAAAAACGGTGCTAATGTGTTATGGGAAACACAAGAAGGTTTAGTGTGTCCTTCTAAAAATATAAAAATAGAGGAAATGACCTATATTGAAAAGGTCCATAAAAATGCTCCCCTTGCTCACATGTCTTGGAAGAGACACCTAAGTGACCATGAGCCCAGCTTAGACACCAGAGCCCAAGGGAAAAGAAAGAAGGCTGAGACTCTATCAGAGCTTCCAGGTCTGGATGAGTATCCCAGGGCCAAGACACCTGAGTGGCTGGTGGCTCCGGACCGTGGCTTCAAGTGCATGGCCTGCTGCCGGGTGTTCCCCAGCTTACAGGTCCTGCAGGAGCACGTGGAGTACGGGGTCACTGAGGGCTTCAGCTGCCATGTTTTCCATCGTGCCATGGCCCGTCTGAATCACAAGAAGAGAACAGGAAACTTAAGAAGGCGACATTTAGATGTCAGAAGGAAGACCATCTTGGATTTAAGACAACCCCTTTCAATTAAACAGACTATTTTTCAGCCCCTGAAAGATAGAAAATGAAGTAGGTTAGACTACTGAGGGGCTAAACTTTTTTTAGCAGCCATAGTACCCACCCTTTTTATGCATATCTACCACCTGCTCTACTTCCATAGCACCAATTTGAGCTGACAACCCCTTTTCATACTATCCACCACTTTCCTGAGGCAGAAGGCAGGTCATAGCCCCTGAAGGAGAGGAAGCAAACCTCTTTAAACTCTACTGAGGGGCTGTAATTTTTTAGCAGCCATAGCACCCACTCTTTTTATGTATATCTAGCACCATAATCTCTAGTGATGTATCACTAATATGAGCAAGACAACCCTTTTATATACTATCCACTTTCCTGAGGGAGAAGGCAGGTCACAGCCCCTGAAACAAAGGGAGTGAAGCTCCTTAAACTCTACTGAGGGACTTCACTTTTCCAGCAGCCATAGTACCCACCTTTTTAAGCATATCTACCACCATCTTTAGCATGAAAACATCAATATTAGAGAATAACCCCTTTTTTAACACTAGCCACCACTTTCATAAAGAAGAAGGCAGGCCATAACATCCCAGTTATTGCCTTATTCTCTATCCAACTTATTACTCCCTACATACAACATCCATGAATACGTGCTTCTGCAAAAGAGGGTAGATCATACAGAATTTAAATAATACAGATTTTAATTCTCCTTTCCTGTACTCACCCCATTTTCCTAAAAGTGATCTTTGTTAACAACCTTGCATATTTTTTTACATACTTGTCTTTAAGAAACACATGCCTCTTCCCATAGCTCCCTCTAACATCCTCACCCACACAGTCTTACTGGAGGACAAACATTCTTATTATTGAGAGAGGAGCAGGAATGAAAGGAAAAGCAACTATGATCCACCTCTTAGCTTCTGTGAATCTGTGGACAACAGGTGCATACACCCGTTTTATATGTGCATACCCATGGGAAAGGATGGCACACAAAATGTATGCTCATGATAATCTCACATGACTCTATACAGAGGTCCACAATGCCACAGTGAAGTTCAAAGCTTAATAACTATAGAAGGGTAAAAGCTACCAACTTTTTAAAAACAAAATTTGCATGTTTGTCTCTCATTTACACTTTTTTAACTTTGTAAATTTCCAAAGACACATTTTAATTTTTGTCACTCTGGCATCTTCAGAGGCTCAGAAAAAAATGAAAATTAAAAAAGTATTATTTATACTTCGCAAAACCATACAGGAGAAACGAAATCAAAATAGTTCCACTTTTAAATTATGCTCTCTATAATTTATAGCATTTACACTCTTAAAATTATTAAAGTGTACATCTTCACTAGCATTGTGGACACCTGGATATATATATTTAGGTTATCTTGAAACCAATCATGTTGTGCTCCATCCCTCCCCATAGATGTATGTATGTGTGAAAATACAAATAAATGTGCCAGTGTGCACAACTTCAAGAAGTGAAGAGGTGGATTATAGTACCTGTCCGTTTTACCTCACTAGTATTTTTACACCTTCCATTGAACAGTGGCTCTGATTTTGAGCCAAATATGTGGGCAAGTCACAAAGACTAGCCAGGTAAAATCACTACTTCACAAATTGGCTTTCATGATCTACCTGGGGGTAAATATCTATCCATGTTGGACCAATCTATATCAATAGCTTGGGAAATTAAAACAGAAGAGATAGAGACTCTGGAGGTAGTGGCCAGTTATCCTTTGTCTGCAACTCAAATTAGGTGTATTCACTGATGAACTGCTTCAAATCCTTTTTATGTTTGTTTCGATTTGAAAGACCTGGCTGTTTTAAATGTTACTGTAGTCCACAAAACTCTGCACTCACACTTGAATATATTTTTGATTTTTCTTTCATTAGTCTGAGTCATTTACTGTTGTTTGTAACATGATGTGCCTTCATTGATGCAAATTAGCTTCAACATGATCATTTATTCCATTTTAATAGTTGGAATGATCTAATCTAGAAAGAAGTAACATTATATTCCTCTAACTTTATTTTGAAACATAAGGGATATACTTGCACTCAATGTCCTTGATTAATTAGGATGGGGCATTTAAAATGTTTAAGTCTGGCCTGACCAGGAGGTGCCGCAGTGGATAGAGCGTCGGACTGGGATGCGGAAGGACCCAGGTTCAAGACCCCGAGGTCGCCAGCTTGAGTGTAGACTCATCTGGTTTGAGCAAAGCTCACCAGCTTGGACCCAAGGTCGCTGCTCAAGCAAGGGGTTACTGGGTCTGCTGAAGGCCCACGGTCAAGGCACATATGAGAAAGCAATCAATGAACAACTAAGGTGTTGCAACGTGCAATGAAAAACTAATGATTGATGCTTCTCATCTCTCTCCATTCCTGTCTGTCTGTCCCTGTCTATCCCTCTCTCTGACTCACTCTCTGTCTCTGTAAAAAATAAATAAATAAATAAAATGTTTGGGTCTGCAAGCCAAATGACTTCAAAACAAAATCAAGTTCCATAGAGTAGACATGGGTTTAGATTCCTTAGTAGCTTTATCTACTTTATGAATCAACACATCTCATCTTGAACATGGAGGCCATAATACCTGAAATAAGACTAAGTGTGAGGGTAAGAAGGCACAAGTAAAAGCATCTAATAGAGGGTCTAGAATAGTTACAGGAAACTTTTCTTTCATTCATTTTTGACATTTTTTAAAACCTTTGATTATTGGTTTGAATGTGATGTATCTAGATAGGTTTTATTTTCAGTTTATATAATTTGAGATTTGTTGAGATTTAAATTTTTTTAATTTTCTGAAATATCATAAACTCACAAGACGTGGGAGAAATAGTCCAGAGACATCCCAGGTCCCCATCACCCAGCTTCTCCCAACGTTAAGAACAGTAGTATCACATCCAGGACACTGACAGGAACACTGCATTAAACCTGAGGGCAGACCCTACTCAGATTTACTATTTTTTTCATGTATACATTCCTGTAGGATTTTATGTATGATTAGGGCATTTTATCACTTGTATAGATTTGCATTGTCATCATTACAAACAAGACACAGAGACTCTGTCTCCTCAGCAGTTTTCTCATGTCATCTTTATCGTCATATCCATCCTCCCTTTCTAACACCTGGCATGTCTGCTTTCATGAATTGTCTACAAAACAACAGAGAAATAGCTTTACTCATATCAGAGATGAAGGTTAATTTCCTTAGTGTACAAAAAGGTCCGTGGAAATAATACCTAAAAAAAAACAAAAATAAAGAAAAAAAACCTAAGAAAATAAACAACCTTGAACAGTTTCACCTAAAAAATACAAATAATTGACCAACCGGCAGTGGTGTAGTACATAGAGCATTGACCTGGGCTACTGAGGACCCAGGCTTTAATACTAGAGGTCATAGGCTTGATTGCAGTCTCAATCAGCTTTAGTGCAGAGTCATCAATGTGAGTGTATGTTCATAGACATGATCCAGTGGTCATGGAGTCAACCCCGTCCAGTCATATATGAAAAACAATCAATTAACAACTAACATGACGCCACTCCGAGTTGATGCTTCTCATCTCTCTCCCTTACTGTAGGTCTGTCTGCCTCTGTCTCTCTCTCATTAAAAAACAAAACAAACAAAAAATACTCAAATAACCTTCATTATAATTAAAGGTACATAAAATCACTCTTTAAAGTTACAATAATGATTTTATCTATTGTGTTGAAAATTATGAGGAAAATAGAAACATTATTTATTATTGATAAAAATATAAAAATTTTAAATGTACATACACTTTACTTACTTTTACTTATAAAGCTGTATTTTATATTTGAACACATATAGATATACACATATACACACTAAATTATGTTCATTGTGTCATTTCACAAAAAACATTTTTCTTACAAACCATCGCAACAAGCTAATTATTTTTCATTACATGACTGGATAAATATATTATCTTTACAGACTGGAATACTAAAAAGGTACTTTAAAAATGAAACAGGTATAGAAAAACTCCAAATAACTTTTTAAGTGAAAATTATCTTGTATATACTGTATTCCCATGTATGTAAAAAATTTATACAAACCTAGGATCTATCTATCCATCCATTTTTATTTATTCTTTAAAGGCTAGGATCATTGGGTTTTGAATTTTAAAAGGCGCACTATAAATGTGGAGGTTTGGATATCTGATTTTCTGTTTATGTGATTTTAATTAGCCACGGACTCTAGCCTCAATATTTATTAGTTTTCTAACCTTTTGTTGGACTGCTCCCATTAAACATCCTCTCACTGTTGTATCGATATAATGATAATATGGGCCGACTGAATTGTTTTCCAGGACATTTCTTTAAAGTTGTGAAGGTTAATGTCTAGTTGCCATTCAGATAGAATTTCTCTCCAAATAAAATAACCATATGGGCTCACATAAATCAAAATAGTTTTTATTTTAGCAAAATTAGGTTTGAAATTGAGGGACAGACTTTTATTTTTGTTTGTTTGTTTGTTTTGTGACAGAAACAGAGAGAGGGCCAGATAGGGACAGACAGACAGGAAGGGAGAGAGGTGAGAAGATGAGAAGCATCAATTCTTTGTTGTGGCACCTTAATTGCTCATTGATTGCTTTCTTATATGTGCCTTGACCAGGAGGCTACAGCAGAACAAGTGACCTCTTGCTCAAGCCAGCGAGCTTCGGTTCAAGGTGGTGAGCTGTGGTCAAACCAGATGAGCCCACACTCAAGCTCAGAGTTTTGAACCTGGGTCCTCTGTGTACCAGTCCGACGCTCTATCCACTGCGCCACTGCCTGGTCAGGCAGAATTTTTATTTTTTAAATAATAATAATTAGTAACAATCAAATGTATATTTGAAAGACAGACTTGCAGAAATAAAAAATATTTATCAAATGCGGCTATGAATTAGATCACTGTTGCAAACATTGGGTAAATTAAAAAAAAACTTTCAATAGACTCTAACAAATAAAATATGAATCTTGAGGTTTTTTTCAATATACATTTTACTCTTTCACTTAATCTTTTAAGTTACCAGAATAGAACTTCAATCACATTAAATCATAGACTAATCAATAATCAGATTTGTTCTTAATTTCCTTTAATTGTAATGGAAAATAAGTGCAATATCATAGACACTAAAAGTATTTTATGAAATGACTTCATGTGGCATTTGTGTTAACTCAAAATAAGAGACAGTAGCTTCAAGTCATATTTCTCTATAATCTTATATTTTAAAAGCTACATTGATAGTTGAAGAAATAGCATGTATGTGGGAGTTAATTGTAGCTGTCTTACCTGGAGGGCTAGAAATGCATAACTGCCCTAATGAGTTCTTAGGGAAATTCTCATTCAAACACATGAAGCTCAGAGAGAGCTTCCTGTTCTCTTCAGAAATGGAGGTGAATGTGGTCTGTTTCCCTCTGAAGGAGCTTGCCCGAATCCTCCTGCTAGACCCCTTGTATATCTGACTTCAGTTTTAATATCTGATTCCAAGAGGGTGACAGAGTAGGCAGACATTTCTACTGCCACCTCCCAGGGCCAAATTGAATTACAGTGGTACCTTGAGATATGAGTTTAATTCATTCTGTAACCGAGCTCATAAGTCAGTCAACTTGTATATCAAACAAATTTCTCCCATTTAAAATAACTAAAATAGATTTAATCCATTCCAGCCCTGTGAAACATCCCCAAACCATCCCAAATTATGAAAAAAGACATGTTTTTAATTAAGAAACACACATGTATACTTTACCAATGCATAACAAAATATATGAAATAAAAGAAAAAGTGTTATTTAGTACTGTATTCTTACCTTGGAGACAGACTAGTGTGGCTAATGGAGGTGAATGGCAGAGGAAGAGGGAGGGAGGAAGGGATGCAGGCACTGTAGACAGATAAACTAAAACTGCACTTTCTTAACACTAAATGTAAACTAAAACTGCATTTTCTTTACTTTAAATAAAACTAAAACTGTACTTTCTTTACTTAAAATGAAACCACAAAATCTTAATTGTAAAAAAATGCACTTTCTTAACTTTAAACTTAACCTAAGCATAACATTATGTATTTTTCATTTAATCATCACCTGGTTTTGCCTTTTTGGCTGCAGTTTTGGCACTTTCATTTGCAGGACTTTAGAATAAAAATCTATCCAAAAAGGTTTGCTTTTGCCTGCCTTTAAAAATGTTACAGAAATGTGACAAGTGTCATTAAAAAGAGCTGAAACAGGCCCTGGCCGGTTGGCTCAGTGGTAGAGCATCGGCCTGGCGTGCAGAAGTCCCGGGTTTGATTCCCGGCCAGGGCACACAGGAGAAGTGCCCATCTGCTTCTCCACCACCACCCCTCCTTCCTCTCTGTCTCTCTCTTCCCCTCCCGCAGCGAAGCTCCATTGGAGCAAAGATGGCCCGGGCCCTGGGGATGGCTCTTTGGCCTCTGCCCCAGGCGCTAGAGTGACTCTGGTCATGACAGAGCAACACCCTGGAGGGGCATAGCATCGCCCCCTGGTGGGCAGAGCATCGCCCTTGGTGGGCGTGCCGGGTGGATCCCGGTCGGGCGCATGCAGGAGTCTGTCTGACTGTCTATCCCCGTTTCCAGCTTCAGAAAAATACAAAAAAAAAAAAAAGAGCTGAAACATAACCAGTTGATTCTGAAATTTATATCTCGGAATTTCACTTGGATCTGAAACAAAAATACGGACTGAGTCACAGCTCGTATCTTAAAAAAAAAAAAAATTGTATGTTGGTCTGCTTGTACCTCAAGGTACCACTGTGTAACTTAATTTAAAAACAATTACCTTGCCTGACCAGGCGGTGGCGCAGTGGATAAAGCATCAGACTGGGATGAGGAGGACCCAGGTTCAAGACCCCGAGGTGGCCAGCTTCAGTGCAAGCTCATCTGGTTTGAGCAAAGCTCACCAGTTTGGACCCAAGGTCGCTGGCTTGAGCAAGCGGTTACTCGGTCTGCTGCAGCCCCACGGTCAAGGCACATATGAGAAAGCAATCAATGAACAACTAAGGTGTCACAACAAAAAACTAATGATTGATGCTTCTCATCTCTCTCTGTTCCTGTCTGTCTGTCCTTATCCATCCCTCTCTCTGACTCTCTGTCACTGTAAAAACAAATAAACAAACAAACAAAAAAACAATTACCTTGAAAAGCCAACTTTGGATTAAACGAAAAGGTACCCATAACTAAGAATCACAGAAGAAGCCACACCAAGACAGATAAGAAGGGCAGAGAAGCAGAGGGTGTCTGCCCCACTCCCAGGAGTGACCAGTGGCAGAGGGTCTGGAGGGAATCTCACTATGGGGAGGGTTGCCCTGAGAAAGGAGGGTTACCCTGAAAGAGGAGGGTCCTAGGCCCCAGGCCGGGTGGCCAGACTAGAGCCCCAGAGCCTAGAAGAGGTGCCACACAGCATTTGGACATGAGAAGAGCTAGGTTCCTATCTGCAAGAAAGAGATAGGAGCTCTCAGAGACACAGGCTCCTTCATAAAGGGCCACTGCAGAAAGACTTGTTCAAAGCCACTTACCTACGGCTCTGGTAGGGGAAAGCTGAGAGGACTAGAGTTGTGTGAGGAGAATGTGAAGTTGGGTGTCCCAGGGAGAGACACCTGGGGGATAGCCACCGAAGCCCCTGTTCCGAGTAATTCTCCAATACTGCAGGCACCATCTTTCTTGGGTAGAGCAATCTCCTCTGGCATCAGCCTGGGGGAAAGCAACTGTCCCACACTTGGAATGCTCTCCTGCCCCACCTTATGTAGGCCAGGCATTCTGAGAAGAGAAGTCAGCCAGGAAGCAGGGGGCCCATCAGTGACTCAGTTTTATGGCGTTGAAGCCAGAGAGTTTTTCCACATTTTCCTAAGACTATGATTTGTGCTTCTGCCTCATGGTGACTCAGTAGAAACTATCCAGACCACACTTCTAGGTCTCAGAGGCCACACCCACTGGACTCCTGGGGCCACATCCTACTGAGTTCTGTGAAAAAGTCTGGACAGACTGACAGCTGGGGATGAAGGCAGAGCCACACCCACCACCCTTCCTAATCCCTGAATTTCCCCAGGCTCTAGACTCCACTAGAGGTTTTATGCCAGTGGCCAAGCCCCAAAAGCAGGCAGCAGGGAGAGGTGAAGCTCAGGGAACCTTGGCCTTTTGCTGACCTTCCCCTAGCCCAGTGTGGGTAAAAGCCTGCCTAGGTGTATTGTTTGGTATTTACATGTGCACCTTAGCTCAGCAGAGGCAGCCACAAACTCTGGATTTCTTGTAGCTCTAAGAAGGTTGTTGAGGTAGTGTCCCCCACTGCTCTGCACTGAGTTCCCTCCAGGGAGGCCCAGGACTGGAACATCCAAAAACCAGCAGTGGAGAGCATCAGTTCAGGACCTAATGGCTCTTGCTGATGCTGTGTCCTAAGGGAGGGCTGCTTGGACACTGGGCCCAGTTACGGCAAATTCCACTTTCTGTGGTCAGCACCGGCACACAGTGGTTCCCACTCATTGGACAGGATGGAGGTTCACAGTCAGTTGGCCTGGGTCCTGGATATTCTACTCCATTGGGCTAGGTTCCACAGGGGGAAAGGGGACAGGTTTGGAGCATGGACATTCAAGGTGTGGGTCTCCTTGAGCCTATTGTTTGGTCAGGTTGAGGGGCTTAGCCATTTGGGGGGGGCACTGTCAACTGCAGGGAAGGACTCTCTTGATCTTCCTCCCTGAGACTAGAATTCCCCAGCTGGAAGATCTTCTGCAGAAGGGCTGTTGGCCCCACCCAATCTGAACCTGCTGCTCATCTCATTGGGGAGAAATAGAATTGGAGTATCCAGAAGTGAATGAGGGATTAGACTCTGGAGTAGGGGTAACTTTTCTTGTACTAAGCACCTAACCAAGTGATCTCTGAAGTAGGAGGTCCCACTAACATTGTATTCCTATCCTCAGTTATCATAAACTGAAGAGGGAGCAAGCCTCCTTTCTCCTTTGAGAGGGGAGAAACCAGAAGAATACAAGGGAAAAGAGCCAGAAGGTATAACTGAGTAAGCCAGTTATAAGTTAACTACATTCCATAGTTCTCTAAACGGTTGCTTGGAGCTGCTTGCAACATAAAGCAAGAAAAGTAGGATATGTATATAGCTATAACCAGTGATCTCAAAACCTCTTCCCCATTACTGACCCCTCTGAAACTCCCCCTTCCCTCTCCTTGAGTTCTGGGAACCCTAAACAAAGGAATCATGCACTCATTGCTTAGATACTGTAAAGATATATAACCTGTAATAAAATCTAATTGGAGAACTCATGCTTTGTTGCTACTAACTTCATGTGCTCTGCTGGCTAGTAATAAATTCTCCTTCCTCTATTAATCAAGTTGTCTGAGTGTCTTATCCTCCATTGGCTGTCGCTTCCTGCAACAAACCTACCAAGCTTGCAACCCATAGAGGAGTTGGTGGGGTGAGGCCTGTCTGAGCCCATACTACAGTCTTTCTACAGAAGACTCTTTGGGAAGACAAGGCAGCGGCAAGAGGTGGTGGAGCAGCTGAAAAGTGAAAACAAATCTTATGGAGCTTGGAGCTTTTATGCAGGTGCTGTCATCTCTAAACAAGAGGAAGCTAATCCTTATACACAGGTTGGCCCCTCCCATATTACCCAGGCACAGAAAATGCAGACACAAACAGCAAACAGAGCAGGAGCTCCAGACAGGTAGCCCACAGCAGGTTATATACAATGGCTGATGGCAAGCCAAGAAGACCAAGAACCAACACAATCAGTAGTAGGTGGCAGACAGAACCAATGCTAGACTCAGCTAGCTACACAAACAAAATGCCCAAAGGATGAGTCCAGCAGGTACCAGACACTGTGGAGAATAAATACACTCAACAGAACAGACAGTGCACAGTCTAATACACAGGATTGAGGTTGATCTTTAAAGCCAGCCAGCCTGAAGCAATAATGGCACACATGAAAGGACCAACTGCATTCAATGCTCATATATAACAGGAGGTTAAATACTACTATTAAGAAGCATTACTAGAGCAAGAAACTTGGGTGGCCTGGAGATCAGTGTCACTAAGCCCACCTTCCTCATAAAGATACCATAACAAATTTCAAAGTCAGACAGCACTACCTAATACACAGACAAAATAAACAGACCAGGAAATATGATCCAAATAAATCAACAAGTGAAATCTCCAGAAAAAGATCTAAATGAAATGGAACTACCAGATGTAGAGTTTAAAATAATGATTTTTAGGGTGCTCAAAGATCTTAGAGCAACAATGGATGGTCACAATGAGAACTTAAACAAAGAGATAGCAAGCATCAAAGAGGACATTAAAATCATAAAAAAGAACCAGTCAGAAATGATAAATACAATATTAGAAATGTAGATTGCACTAGAAGGAATCAATAGCAGGCTGGATAAAGTAGAGGACTGAATCAGTGATTTAGAGGACAAGATAAACATAAGCACAGAAACAGCAGCAAAAAGAAAAGAGGCTCAAAAAAGACTCAGGAAACTCTAAGAGACCTCTGTGACAACATGAAAAGAAACAACATCCGTATCATAGGGGTTCCTGAAGGAGAAGAGAACAAACAAAGGATAGAGAACATGTCTGAAGAAATAATAGCTGAAAAATTCCCTAAATTGATGAAGGAAAAGCTCACACAAGTTCAAGAAGCACAGAGAGTCCCATTAAAGATGAAAGCAAGGAGGCCTACATAAAGACACATCATAATTAAAATGTCAAAGTTAAGAGACAAAGAAAGAATACCAAGAACTCAAGAGAAAAGCAGTTAATTACCTTCAGAGGAGCCCGCACAAGGATAACATCTGATTTCTCAACAGAAACACCTGAGGCCAGAAGGGATTGGCAAGAAATATTCAAAGTGTTCCAAAAAAGAACCTACAACCAAGACTACTTTATTCAGCAAGGTCATCATTTAAAATTGAAGGAAAAATAATAAGGTTCTCAAATAAAAAAAGACTCAAAGAATTCATTACAACCAAACCAGTACTACAAGAAAAATATGAATCAAGAGAAAGAGGATTGTAGAATTAAAGAATAAAATGTCAATAAATAAGTAAATGTCAACAATAATCTTAAATGTAAATGAACTAAATGCTCCAGTCAAAGGTGTAGGGTAGCTGCATGGATAAGAACAGATAATATACATAGACTGAAAGTGAAGGATGGAAAAAAAATTTCATGCATATAGAAATGAAAAAAAACAAAAAAAAAAGCTGGCATAGCAATACTTATATCTGACAAAATAACCTTTAAAACAAAGGCTATAGTAAGGGACAAAAAAGATCATTACATAATGATAAAGGGAGCAATTCAACAGGAGGATATAACCATTGTAAATATTTAAGTACCCAATATAGGAGTACCTAAATATATAAAGCAGGTTTTGATGAATATAAAGGGTGAGATTGATAGCTATAATAGTAGAGGATTTTAATACCCCACTGACATCAATGGATAGATTCTCCAGACAGAAAATTAACACAGAAACAGCAGCCTTATATGACACACTAGATTAACTGGATTTAACTGATACCTTCAGAACATGTCACCCCAAAAGAGAAGAATATACATTCTTTTCAAGTGCTCATGGTACATTTTCTAGATACATTTGTAACAATGACAACAAAAAATAAAGTACCTAGGAATAAATTTAACCAAGAAGGTAAAAGAGTTGTATTCATAAAATTATAAGACATTGAAAAAAGAAATTAGGAAGATAAAAATATGGAAGCATGTACTGTGTTTATGGTTAGAAGAATTAATACCATAAAAATGTCCATGCTACACAAAACAATCTATAAATTCAATGCAATTCTTATTAAAATACCAATGCATAATTCACAGATCTAGAGAAAATATTTCAAAAACTTTTATGCAACCAAAAAGAACCCCAGTAACCTCAGTAATCTTGAAAATGAAGAACAAAGCGGGAGGTATCACACTTACTGATACCTAGTTACACTACAAGGCAATTGTAATCAAAACAGCTTGGTAATGGCATAAGAACAGGCATACAGATCAATGCAACAGAACAGAGAAACCATAAATAAACTCATGCCTTCACAGTCTACTGATATTTGACAAAGGAGGCAGAGTATTCAATGGAGTAAAGACAGTCTCCTTAAATGGTGTTGGAAAATTAGACAGGTACATGCAAACCTAAAATTAGACTACCAATTTACAGCATTCACAAAAACAAACTCAAAATGAATAAGATTTAAATGTTAAGTCACAAAACCATAAAAATCTTGAAAAAACCTGACCAGGCGGTGGCACAGTGGATAGAGCATCGGACTGGGATGCAGAAGGACCCAGGTTCGAGACCCTGAGGTCGCCAGCTTGAGCGCGGGCTCCTCTAGTTTGAGCAAAGCTCGCCAGCTTGGACCCAAGGTCGCTGGCTCAAGCAAGGGGTTACTCAGTCTGCTAAAGGCCCATGGTCAAGGCACATATGAGAAAGCAATCAATGAACAACCAAGGTGTTGCAACGAAAAACTGATGATTGGTGCTTTTCATCTCTCTCCATTCCTGTCTGTCTGTCCCTATCTATCCCTCTCTCTGACTCTCTCTCTGTCTCTGTAAAAAAAAAAAAAAAAAAAAAAAAAGAAAGTATAGCCAATAAACTCTCTAATATCTCTCATAGCAATATTTTGCTGATATATCTCTGTAGTCAAGTGAATAATTGACAAAATAAACAAATAGGACTACATTAAACTAAAAAGCTTTTGCACACAGCAAAAGACACCATTTACAAAATAAAAAGACAAGCCACTCAATGGGAGAACATATTTGCTGATACATCTGATAAGGGATTAATACCCAAAATTTATAAAGAACTTCTAAAACTCAATACCAGGAAAGTATACAATCCAATTAAAAATAGGCAAAGGAACTGAATAGACACTTCTCAAAGAGGATATACAGATTGTCAATAAACATGAAAAAGGGTTCAGTGTCACTAATCACACACTAATGAAAACCACAATGAGATACCACCTCACACCTGTCAGAATGGTTCTCATTAAAAAATCAACACATAACAAGTGCTGGCGAGGATGTGGAGAAAAGGGAACCCTCCTGCATTGCTCGTGGGAATGCAGACTTTTGCAGTCACTGTAGAAAACAGTATGGCATTTCCTAAAAAAATTAAAAATGGAAATGCCTTTTGATCCAGCTATCCAACTCTTAGGAATATATCCTAAGAATCCCAAAACACTAATTCAAAAGATGATATGCACAGCCATGTTTATTGAAGCATTGTTTACAATAGCCAAGATCTGGAAACAGACCAAGTATCCACCAGTGGACGAGTGGATTAAAAAGCTGTGGTACATTATACAATGGAATACCATGCAGCTGTGAAAAAGAAGGAAATCTTACCTTTTGCAATATCATGGATGGACCTGGAGATTATTATTCTAAGTGAAATAAACCAGGAAGAGAAAGACAAATATCAGATGATCTCACTTATATGTGGAATCTAATGAACATGGTAAACTGAACAACAGAATAGAGGAAGAGGCAGGGTCACAGGGAGCAGAGGGAAGGGGGATGAGCAGATGGGGTCAGAATAGGTGAAGAGATTAGCCAAATTATGTGTACATAACACAGAGACACAGATAATAGGACAGCAAATCCTAGGAAGAGGAAGGAGGGATGTAGGGGGAGGGGGAAAGGGGAAATACTGGGATACACATTATTGGGGGTTGAGGGTGTTACATTGAGTTGAAGTCCTGAATCCATGTTAACACAATAAATTTAAAAAATTAATAAAAAATAATAAAATGAAATTTCAAAAAATTATTTCAAAAAATGTTTTAATACCTATACACGCTGTTTAGGTAATGATGCTATTCTGAAAATGATTACTTTAAGGGCAATGAAGTAGGTTTTCATTTACAGATTTTAAAGCAGTGTTCAAAAAGGTAGAATCCCAGAGTTCTTATGAATTAATGTTTATAATGTTATTAATGTTTATAATTCTTATGAATTAATGTTTATAATGTTTATAAAAGCATTTAATCTGCTATATACTATATTACTATTATAATGCTTGTAATACTTTAATTTACACTATATATTTTATCAAATGTATTTTCTACATTATTTTTTCTAGAAAATCCAAAAAAGCTACAAACTAATAAAGTACCCATAAATGAAGAGTGTCAAGATCTACATAAAATAGCATCGTATTTTTTTTTAGTTTTCCATAGTTCCTACAGTCTATATAGTAAGCACTAAATGTTAGGTGTGATCAATGTTAGGTGAGATTTCAAGTGACTCAGCTGATTTACAACAGCTAATCTACACACACACACACACACACACACACACACACACACACATTTTTAAAAATAAAATAACTAGATAATGCATGTTTCATTTCTGCATATTTTTATCCTTAGTCTTCCAGAACATACTGTAATTTTTTTAGAAATCAATGATGGTATAATATACCTTTTTTAGAATTTATTTTCTAGCTTAATCTATAATATAGGCCACCAATGAATACTAATGTTAAGAATGAATTTATTCAGAGTGTTATTAGTAGAGTTCTACATCCCCAAATGATAACTGTTTTTATTTATGATTTGTTTCTACTTGCTACTTCTTTCCAGAGTAATTCAGAAGCTGTTTGTTTTATTGAATCTATGACACCATATATTTCAAGAAGCACTATCATTTTATATAATTCTATACTTCCAATTATACCATAACATGCTATCACTGCCTGATAGGATGTATGTATCCCAATTCCAAAGAGGTTAAAAAGTGAAAAAAATAAAATGTGCCTCAAGAATTGATACAATATAACAGTTAACCTAGGGAACATTGTTATAAAACACTGTGAATTTATTACTTGTCAACTATTGAGAAAGGCTTTTTCATTTATTTCCATAAATAAAAATGGAGGCAATTATTTCAAAGGACTTTAACCTTACATCAGTTTCTTAAACTCTTACTAAAATAATCTGTCAAGAAAAATGCTAATTATATATTTAAATCAAATTAATATGCTGAAACATGCTTACTAAACAACTCAGTAAACTAGATCTTCTCCATTACTTTTCAAAATCAGAATTCTGATGTAGGATGTAAAAAAATTTCAAGTTTCTCTGTTGAAAACTTTCCAAATTTTTGGCCCTGGCCGGTTGGCTCAGCAGTAGAGCGTCGGCCTAGCGTGCGGAGGACCCGGGTTCAATTCCCGGCCAGGGCACACAGGAGAAGCGCCCATTTGCTTCTCCACCCCTCCGCCGCACTTTCCTCTCTGTCTCTCTCTTCCCCTCCCGCAGCCAAGGCTCCATTGGAGCAAAGATGGCCCGGGCGCTGGGGATGGCTCTGTGGCCTCTGCCCCAGGCGCTAGAGTGGCTCTGGTCGCAATATGGCGACGCCCAGGATGGGCAGAGCATCGCCCCCTGGTGGGCAGAGCGTCGCCCCTGGTGGGCGTGCCGGGTGGATCCCGGTCGGGCGCATGCGGGAGTCTGTCTGACTGTCTCTCCCCGTTTCCAGCTTCAGAAAAATGAAAAAAAAAAAAGAAAACTTTCCAAATTTTTGTACTGCTTGTCCATAACTAAATTTTATATTACTTTCTGCCATACAAATAAAATTTAAAGTTTAAAATACTAGTTATATATCACCCACAACAGAAATGCTAGACATGTACTATATCCATAAAGGAGCATACATAAACAAAACTAATGGAGAAATATCTTGATATTGGGAATCATTGCTCAGGACATCAAAAGCAACACCACCCCATATAGGTGACAAACCCAATGCGGGCAACAACTCAAATTCTGTAAGGCAGATAAGACTGATGACTACAGCCTTATTTCCCAATAAGGATGACATTTTGACAATTAAAGAGATACATACACAGTGGAAAATTTAACCCAATTAAAACTGACTAAACTTACTGAACTCTTTCCAGAATTAGCCTGACATTAAAAACACCCACATGGCCTGATGATTATTGGACATCCAGAGAAGCAATTATGCAGGACCTCAAAAGAATGGGTTTGTCTGACTGAATGACCTAGTCCTTTGGGGGTTAACAACTCTTTCAATTACTAAATAAAGCCTTTATCCCATCTGTTGGAAATTTTTCTACAAATTATATAAAAGAAATTCTCAAAGGCTTCGTACTGACCAGGCAATTATTATAGAGCCTCTAACTGCAAGACAAAATTTATCCCTGAACTATGCTTTTATATTTTCTTTTCAATTAATAGTGTATTTTCCTGAATAATTTAACCTGTTCAGCTAGATTGGGTTCTTTCTGAATCAGAGAACTGTAAAATATCAGAAACTATTTGCTGTAATGATTCTTTGTCTCGAGTGGTACTTCTGACATTTCCAGAACAGTTTCAATAAATGCCATTTGTTGATGACCTGACTTTAATAGATGTAATTTTGTCTTTATTAGTGCAGGGAAAAATCAACCTAATCAAAATTTTAATCTGTCTGATCATCTAGAGTTCTACAAGTCTAAATAAACAGAGCTCTGAGAATACTGGTGTTCCAATATATCTGACCAAGCCATATTTTGGATGCTAGCCTGAATTACTAGAAATAATGTAGACACAGCACAAAATATTTGAATCCTATAAGAATAAGTATATTATGCCTGTAGAGCAAATCAGACCTGCTAATTTTGTCCTGGCTACTAAGAATGGTTTATACAGAGTTTATACACCTTTATAAATGTTGAAATGGTTATATTGTTAATGGTTACTTACACAAGTACTTATAGAATATCCTGACTTACCTCTTCACACAAAAAACCTAAAATGTTTACTATCTTGCCTTTGACAGTTTGCTGACCCCTGCTACAGAATATCAACATTTGTATTAGGACATTTTCCTAGGCCTCATGACCTGATGATCCTTAGAGGCTGCAGCTGCTGCTAGACCAATACCAAGCGTATAGTGACCACCAGCTACACAGCCTAGATCTACTGTCTCCAAAATCCCTGCAAACTGCATCGTATTTTTAAAAAATAATATCCTCATCCCCTGCTACACTGAAACATCTCTTATATCTCCTTTGAGGTCCAGACTTTCCTATCTAATTAGCATCTTAACATCTCCTCTTTGATGTCTCAGATAATTCAAAATCAACATGTCCAAAGTGCATTTACAGTCTTCATTAAAAACACTGGTTCTCTGCCAATGTTCCTTCTCAGTGAAAGACATTGCCAATCAATCTAGGCATAGAATAAAAAACCTAAGTCAAGCTTGACACTTCCCTCTACTTCATCTACTACACTCAATCGGTTATCAAGCCCCATCAATTTAACTTGAGATATATTTATCTTCTATTTAAAGTATTGGCAGACATGTTTTCAGAATAGGAATTAAACAACATTTGGGACTTAATTCTCTCAAGAAGAATTCAATCAGTATAAGATCCTGATTGAGTTGCCAGGCAACTAGATGGGCTGTTTAACACTGAGGTTCCTTCTAAATTTTAAATTCTAAAATAGTTTACAAACTTTAGACCACAGTGTCTTCATATGTAATGACATTAAAAAAATGAAAACTATTCCTTCACCCATTTCAGTACAGGCTAAATTGTGATTGGTCAAACAACTCTAAAGTCTTGGTGGCCCTAAATGATAGAGTTTACTCAATTTCTGTTACATGTCCATCTTAGGTGGTCATGATTCTATTGTGTATCATTCCTATCTTAGAGCCAAGCAGATGAAGGGTAAGACATTAGAAAGAAAAGTCTGGATCAACAACAAAAGAAACTCTGGATCAGGCATCAAATATTCTGGAAGTAACACACATCCCTCCTGCACACAATTCATTGGCCAAAACTACTCACATGTTCATTTTGCTCATAAAAGGGCCAGGAAATATATTTATAAGAAACAAAGAGATGGAAATATTTGCTGAACAGTAGTAATAACATCTTCATTAAGCAAAAAAAAATTGTTTTAATAAACAAAAGTTGAAACATTAAATTCTTTGGAAGTATATATATTATGGGTTAATCCTACTGATAACCATTTCTTACCTATAATATTGTATATGGAAGCCAAAAATTTTCCACAATTTTAACTAAATTATGTTTTTAAAAATAAATTTATTTATTTATTTATTTATTTATTTATTTATTTATTTATTGTGACAGAGACAGAGAGATAGGTAGAGGCACAGGTAGGGACAGACAGACAGGAAGAGAGAGATGAAAAGCATCAATTCTTTGTTGCAACATTTTAGTTGTTTATTGATTGCTTTCTCATATGTGTCTTGACTGAGGGGCTACAGCAGACTGAGTTACTCCTTGCTCAAGCCAGTGACCTTAGGTTCAAGCTGGTGAGCTGTGCTCAAACCAGATGAGCCCACGCTCAACTGGTGACCTTGGGCAGTGATGGGCAATCTTTTGAGCTTGGTGTGTCAAAATTTGCCAAAAGACCAAGCATAACTTGGGTGGTGTGTCACTTGGAGAAAAAAACCATAATTTTGTGATATTTATAGTTTAAATAACAAAAATGTATAATTGTATATATAACTGTATTTAATAAATCAAAAACTAATCATTTAACTTACCTGCTTAGTGACTTCTTTGTTCATCTGTCAGTTGGTTTCTTTTGTTGGTCTTGATATTATTTAACTTGTGTGGGGTGCCGCGAACTAAGATAAGTGAGGGGGAGGGGGGATTCTTTAACTAACTTGCCTATTAGTGACTTTTTGGTTGCTGAATTTCATTGGCTAAATCTTCAATTGAAAGTTGGTATTTTGTACACTTCAAGCCCAAGCAAGCGCTACTAACTTCATCTGTCAATGTTTCTTTTGTTGGTTTTGATATTATTTAATGCTGAGAATAAGGTCTCACAAAAGTACATAGAGGGAAAAATTGTGAGTAAAGCCATTGCTATATTTTTCAGGGTGCTAAAAGTGTCTGGTAATCAGTTCCAGGCACTCCAAATTTCCTGTTCATAGTGACACTCCTCTTGATTCTCCAAGTGGCACCTTTCCAGATTCTCAAGTTGACAAACACTTGAGCCCAGATGCTGTCTCAAAATTCTGCAAGTTGCATCTTATGTAAATTAAGATGGCTGCTGCTATTTCTAATGGCAGGAAATGGCACCCATAGCACAGGCCCTCGCCTCTCCCAGCTGCCCCTCACTTATCTCTGTAATGATGGTCAATTAGAAATCCACGACACCCCAGAACAGTAGATTGGATGATGGTTGCTGTGGTTGTGTGGTTGCTGGTAATGACGATCACAGGGCCCCCAGAGATGCGTCCCCCATGGCATTCCACTGCTCCCTGCTCCGCCGGCCAGAAGTGAGGTCAAAGATCCTCTAATGGCCTAACCGGAAGTCCCAGAACTAGATGCTCTGTGGTGGATGGAGTTCTGTTGTTTTGGCCTACAGACCTCTGGCACAGAGTGTCTACACTACAGCAAATGTTTTATCCTCGGCTACTGCACCTGGCCGTGCAGGAGCCAAGGATGAAACGTCCTTCTTGGCATGTGGCCCCATACTTCTCTGGTATGTGGCCGCATGTCATCGAAAATGGCTACGCATGTCAGTGCTGTCACACATGTCATAGGTTCGCCATCATGAACTTTGGTAATTTGAACCTGGGTCCTCTGTGTCCTTGTCTGATGCTCTTTCCACTGTGCCACCAACTGGTCAGGCTTAACTAAATTATATTTTAAATGTTACTTCTGTTTTCTTAGCTCTTCAAATAGTAAGCTTTTAATTAATTATGAACTCATCAACCATTAGACATATACTTATGGTTACCTGAGTTGTGAATTACCATGCCTCCTCCTTGGGAAAGACTTCTTGAAAAGCAGAGTTCATCCAGAAAAAGACACATCTGCCCTAAGTTCTGATCATCAACTCTCTCCTTCATAATGGAGACTGCCTTACTTCTTTGGTACTAATGACCAGTGAAAAGTCCTTAATCTTCACCAGTCCCTGTTAGAATATTCTGCCTTGTAAGCATTGGAAGGACAGATAATGGAATCTTTGAGGTACTCATGGAGTTCTCTAGCTCTAACTATTCTGCTTTTCATCTACTCTTTTTTATTTTATTGGAAAATCATTTGCCCTTTATGTGAGTATCTAGAGTTAGAAGGATTATATGTTGTCAGTATAATATTTTCATACAAATGTAACAAGCCTAAAAGAAGAAGTGATACACAGACTGTCAAAGTACTTCAGCTTTAGTCAAATTTCCCATCTCCTCAGGATCACATGGAGTAACTATGTGAAGTATATATTGATTCTGGCAAATTCTGATTGAGAGACTTTTGTTGCAGTCATCTGTAAGTTGGTTTCAAAACTGTGTCAGGAAATATTTCCTTTCCACTCATCGTGAAGGACCCTTCTTCCTGGCCATGTGAAAGTTTCCTGACAAGATTTTAATGCCGTCCTTATGTGGAACACTGAGTAATTGCAACTTTATTACTAGAGTATAGTATGCCCAATTGGCCAAGGTTACAGAAATTTTAGTTAAATTCTGTATCAGGAAAGCAGAGGCACTCATATTTGCCCTTAGCAGTAGCCAAATCATGTAGCATAACTTAGCAAGTGTAGAGGCCATCTCATTATTGTATCTCTGGACTGCAAGTTCCAAAAGGAACAATCATGAGCCCCTCATGTCAATCTGAAAAATTGCCTTTTCATAGCATTCTTTTTATTGAAAGGAACTAATGGTAATTCAAAGTGCAAGATAATAGCTATCCAACTTTGGGAACCAAATGATCATATTTATCCTTATAAAAAGGCATCACTCATTTTCCAAGACCTGGTAACTATCACTGATGTCATCAGAAGGTTTTGTAAAATGAATCTGGATGTATTTCTTTTTAGTTTACACATCCTCAGGATGTGTTATGTGTAAGGACCAAGAAAAGATCAAATTGTTAGATTCAGGAAAGTGTGCTGGGATTGCCAGAGTGTAGAAGCAGAGACAGGGAGGTAATGATAGGGACCCTGTAAGGCTGAGAACAAAGGAAGACAAACGTTTGCATTCCATTGGTCAGAGACCCTTATCAGAAGTTCATGTTTGAAATTCGCCAATGAGCTAGACCCAGCCCCTGTTGCTATGCTGTGTGTGACCCCCTTAGCGAATAGGTAACTACCACATTTGCTTCTGTATAATGAATGCTTGCTTACTTAGGATATATAAGGACCGAGCTGTAAGCACTAGGGGCGATTCCCATTTGTAGCTCCTTATGGGTATGGTGTCTCTGGACACCTGGGAATTCGCCCCTGTGCAAGTTAAACTGGCCAATAAAGAAACATCTATACTCCTGAAAGTCTCCGACGTCTGTTCTCGTACCTGGTGCATGCTACATTATACACATAGCTACTATGTGTTGACTGACAATTCTAATAGAAAAGGTAAGATTTTCCTCAGAAAAATTCCAAAATAAAATATTTGGAAAGTAGAATGACAGCCAGAACTAATGGGTGAACACCTTAGATATAAAGTTGTAGTCAGTTACCAATAATTATTCATGAAGCAATTTGGAAAGACTTAACAGTGTTTGGTTTCTTTATCTTCTGTTTTTCATGTGTTTAAAAAAGCTTGGAAGTCAGTAGACAAAAGGATTTGGTTCTAAAATAGTGATAGGTAGACAAAAATGACAAGACAAGCTCTTTCACATGCTAGTAATAATCAATCTAGTATTTATTATTAATATTTCATAGAAAGTTGAAATTATTATTTTGGTTATGTACTATAGGTCATCATGATGGTTCTTATTTAAAATATTTTACTACTTACTCTGGATAAAATATTAAAAGGCAAGGTGGAAAATCATACAGGGCAGGGCAAAATAGATTACAGTTATAAGTATGCAAAACAGAGTTTATTCTTATATTATTATGTATTATTATATTATTTTCCAGTAGTGCAAACATAAAGATATTTTGCCCCACCATGTATGTTTGAAATCCCATGTCTCTAGTTGTGTTTAAAAAATATTACAACTCTGTAAACCGATTGCCAACAAAGATTCTGAAGCAGCCTTGCTATAAATCACTGTTATTCTCTGTCCAATAGGAGGATAAAGGCAGAGTGATTTGTGCCCTTAGGCAAAATTCTGCTTAGGTCCACTATTTCTGTTTTCATTTGCAGTGGTTTAGTGGTTTAGCATCAGACCCAGACTCAGATATTTAGTATATAAATAACTGTGATTAACATGCTAAAGACTCTCATGAATAAATAGGTAGCATAAAAGAATAGTCAATATAAATAGAGGGGTCAGAACTGTGGGAAAAAAAAAACAAAAAAAAGTATCTGAGCTTGAGACTATCCCAATAGATGTCTCTAAAACTAAAAAGCAAAGAGAAAAATGACTGAAAAAAACCACACAGAATATACATGAACAGTAGGACAAACACAAAAATTGTATAATATATGTAATAGCAATTCCAAAAAGAGAAGAACATAGAAAGGATCAGAAAAATATATTTGAAAACTAATAACAGATTTTTTTCTCCCAAATTAATGTCAAACACCAAAACAGATTCAGAAATCTCAAAGAACACAAAAACAGAATCAATGTTATACATCCTATATCAAGGCATATATTGAAGATGTAAATAAATATCTGTGATAAAGAAAAGAGTCCTGAAAAATCCCAGAGGAAATAAACCTCATATATAGGGAAGGAAAGATAAAAATTATAATCAACTTTTCCTGTTGATTATACAAACTGTACAAACTAAAAGAGAGGGAAATGACATATTTATATTGTAGGGGATAAACTAAACCTAGAATTCTGTATTTTACAAAATTATTCTTAAAAAATGAAAGAGAAATAAAGACCTTCTTAGATAAAATGGAGGAAATATGTCGCCAGCACACCTGCCTGCCTTGCGGGAAGTTTACTAAATAAAATGAAAGTGATATAGGTCAGAAACTCAGATCTGCATAAAGAAAGAAAGACTATCAAAGGATAAGATGTGAAACTAAAATACAAACTTTTATTTCTCTTATTCTTAATTTATTCAACAAACAACAGTATGTTCAAATAATAACAATATATAATATTTGATTATCGATGCTGATGTATTATATACTGCTCACAAAAATTAGGGGATATTTTATAACTTTATATCCATTTTGAAATATTCCCTAATTTTTGTGAGCTGTATATATGTTTATGTATGCTTACATATAACTAAAATGAACAAAAACAATAATACAAGGAAAAACAGGAAGGGATTAGGACTATTTTGTCATTATAAGGTACTTTCACTACCTGTCAAGTGGTGTAATATAAAATAAAAGTAGACTTAGATTAATTGTAAATACATATTTCAAACTAAAGAACTAAAAATATTTTTAAAATAAATATAACCCATCTATGTGGTGGGGGTCTGGGTGAGAGGGGTTGAAGGAACTGAGGAAAAAAGAGAGAGAAAGAAAAACTTGTGAAGATGGACAAAAGTATGGTGACTGCTAGGGGGAGTGGGTGAGAGGAGGTGTAGGAGAGCATATGGGGGCTGACGGCGATAGAGGAAGACTGGGCTTGGGTGGTGATCACACAACACAGTGCACAGACGACGTGTTGTAGAATTGTGTGCCCGAGGCCTATACAATCCTCTTAACCAGTATAACCCCAATAAGTTCAGTTAAAAAAGAAATGAATAAGTAAATAAAAATGAATTTAGGTAAAAAAAAAAAAGTTAATGCAATAAGACAAGAAAAGGAAATTAAAATATAATGACTGAAAAGGAAGAAATAAAACTATATTCACAGATCATATGACTATGAAAAATCTGAAAGAACTGCCAAAAATCCCTTTTGGAACTAATAAGCAATTACATAAATGTTTCAGGATACAAAGTTGATATAAAAAAATGCTTTTCTATATGCCAGAACAAAAAGTAAAATTTGAAATTCCATTTATAATCGCATCCTCCAAAATAAAATACTTAGGTATGAATCTAAAAGTAATATGTACAAAATCTATGAGGAAAACTTCTAAATTCTGACAAAAGATATACAAAAGAAGTAAATGAGTTTTTTTCTCTTTTTTTGTTTTTTGTCTTTTTCCTGCTGAGGGGGAAGTGAAGGAAGGTATGAAGGCGTTAAATGATGCTGGGTGGAGACTTGACTTGGGGCAGTGAACAGAATACTGGTATAGAGATATGCTACAGAGTTGTACATCCGGAACCTGTATAATTTTGTTAAGCAGTGTCACCTCAATAAATTCAATGAAAAACAAATACCTTTCAAAAAGAAGTAATAAGTAGTAATATATTTCATGTTCATACATATGAAGACATGATATTGTCAAGATGTTAGTCCTTCTCAAATTAATTTATAGATTCAATGCAATCCCAATCAAAATTATTTTGTGAATATTGATAAACTGAAAAGTCTATATATTTCTTTAAATTAATTAATCTTTTTTTATATGAGGGGAGATAGATTCCTGTATGCACCCTAACTGGGATCCATCTAGCAACCCTGTCTGTGGCCGATGCTCAAATCAACAAAACTATCCTTAGTGCCTGAGGCTGATGCTCAAACCAACTGAGCCACTGGTTGCAAGAGGGGAAGAAAAAGAAGGGAGAGAGAGGGGAGAAGAGGAGGAAACAGTCAATTCTCATATGTGTCCTGACCAGGGATTTACCCGGGATGTCCACATGCCAGGCTATCCACTGAGCCAACCAGCCAGGCCCATAAACTTTAAAGTTTATATAAGGAGTCAAAAACCCCAGAATAGCCAACACAGTATTAAAGGAGAAGAGAGAGTTGGAGAACTGACACTACCCAACCTCAACACTTACTCTAATGGTACAGTAATAAAAGCATTGTGGTAATGGCAAAAAAAGTAGACAAATACGTCAATGCAACAGGATTGAAAGACCAGAAAAGAACTGCATGAATACAGTCAATTAAACTTTGAAAAAGGAACAGAGGCAATACAATGGAGCAAAAATAGTCTTTTTAACAAGTGATTCTGGAACAAATGAGCATACAGATACAAAAATTCTAGACATAATCTTTATACCCTTTATAAAAAATGAACTCAGAATAGATCACAAATCTGAATGTAAAACACAAAGCAATAAAACTTCTAGGAGATAACTTAGAAGGAAATCTAGATGACTGCTGGTTTTGGAAATGACTTTTTGATACAACACAAAGGTATAATCAATCAAAGAAAAAATTGATAAGCTGTATTTAATATTTCTGCTCTATCAAGGACATTTTTAGCAGAATAAAAAAATAAATGACAGATTCGAAGAAAATATTTTCAAAATACACATCTGATAAGGGACTATAATCCAATTATACAAAGAAGTCTTAAAATTCAACAGTAAGAAAACAGCACAATTTAAAAAATGGGTCTAAGACCTTAACAGACACCTCACCAAACATGATATACAGATGAGAAATAAGCATCTGAAAAGATGCTTTACATCAAATGTCATTAGGAGAATGGAAAATAAATAAGAAGATATCCCAACACTCTTATTGGAATGGTGAGCATAAAGAACAGTGACAACACCGACCAGGCGTTGGCGCAGTAGAAGAACAGTGACAACACCAAATGCAGACAAGGATGTGGAGTAACAGAAACTCCCATTGATTCCTAGTGAGGATGAAAAAATTACATTCATTTTAGAAGACAGTTTGGTACTCTCTTATAACACTAAACATCCTCTTATCACATAATCTAGCAACCATGCTCCTTGAATTCATCCAGAGTAGCTGCAAATTGAGGTCCACATAAAATCTCACACATGGAGATTTTAATCTCAGCTTTATTATAATTGCCCAAATTTAGAAGCAACCAGGATTTCTTTCAGTAGGTGAATAGATAAACTGTGGTTCATTTAAGAAAACAATATATTTTTTAGTGATAAAGAGAATAAGATATTAAGCCAAGAAGAGACATGAAAAAAATTAAGTGCATCTTACTAAGTGAATAAAGGTAATTTGAAAGGCTATATACTGTATGATCCCAGTTTATGATACTCTGGAAAGGCAAATCTCTGTTATCAGTAAAAAGCTGAGTGATTGCCAAGGGATGAGGAGATGTTTGAATAGGAGGAGCACTGATGACTCATAGGGCAATGAAGTTATTCTTTGAATGCTATAGTCATGGATATATATCATTATACATTTGTCCAAGCCCATGGATTTATAACAGTAAGAGGAATGCTAATGTATACCACGGATTTAACTGATTACGATTTGTCATTGTACATTCATGAACTACAACAATTACACCCCTCTGGTGGTGCATATTGCTGTTGAGAAAGGCTGTCTATGTGGAGGCTATGGCTACATAGAAATCTCTGTACCTTCTGCTCAATTTTTCTGTTTCCAAAAACTGTTCTAAAAAATATAATCTATTAAGAATATATATGTGTGTATATATGAATATATATGTTAGCAAAAATTATTTTTACAGGTATCAATATAGGTGTATTACTAACATAATACTGGGTGAAAAAATCCATATAAATTTCAAAACCACAAATAATTACATGATGCTAAAAGTCCTAATATGGTAACTTGGGGGGTGCCATATTATGTTAACATAAAAGTTTCTGGGGACTCTCAGTGTTTGTTCTATTTATTTACCTGAGTGATAGCTGAATTACTGTATTCATATTGTGAAAGTTACTGCTCTATATACTTATAAATTATGTACTTTTATATGCATATTATAATTTGGCTGAAATGCTAAGATCTTTTACCTTCATATTTTGTTAGAGTTATATGAAATTTTAAATGACTTAGTTTAAAAAATAGTTCTGTTTCCCTTTCTCCTTTCAGTAGAACTCTGTAACTTTCTTATTTGATTGCTTTACCCTTAAATTTTGAGGAGGACTGCTTCTGTTCTTTTTAACTTTTCATAGATCCACTGCTCATAGAAATATAATCAAACCCTTGCAGCTATACTGACAATTAATAATTGAGTGTTATTTATTACTCCTGGACCTTGATATTATAAAGTACATTTATAGAATACAAGGTAAAGAAAATATAAGTAAGTATTCATCTTCCTAAATTTTTTCATTTTATCCTGAGGTATATTTTATTCATAACAAGACATAACAGTGTCTTACACTAAAAAATTCCATGTACCTGGCCGGTTGACTCAGCGGTAGAGCGTCGGCCTAGCGTGCGGAGGACCCGGGTTCGATTCCCGGCCAGGGCACACAGGAGAAGCGCCCATTTGCTTCTCCACCCCTCTGCCGCGCTTTCCTCTCTGTCTCTCTCTTCCCCTCCCGCAGCCGAGGCTCCATTGGAGCAAAGATGGCCCGGGCGCTGGGGATGGCTCTGTGGCCTCTGCCCCAGGCGCTAGAGTGGCTCTGGTCGCAATATGGCGACGCCCAGGATGGGCAGAGAATCGCCCCCTGGTGGGCAGAGCGTCGCCCCTGGTGGGCGTGCCGGGTGGATCCCGGTCGGGCGCATGCGGGAGTCTGTCTGACTGTCTCTCCCTGTTTCCAGCTTCAGAAAAATGAAAAAAAAAAAAAAAAAAAAAAAAAATTCCATGTAATTTGCATTCATGAGTTTTTTAAATAGTGAAATGGGTCAAGAAAAGAAAAAATGTGGTTAGATAATGTTACAAATTATGCTTGCAAATTTGTGGAGAGTGAAATTTTTAAAATGAAAAATTCCTAAATATTAAGAATCAATGAAAAATATAATCTGATTTCGAATAGTAGGACATTTTAAATACATTGTTATAAGAAGCAGATCATTCATAGTGAATATAAGTAGACTAGGAAATGCTGAGTATATATTACAACTTGTTAGGTAAAAAATAAAGCAGAAAATATGTAGAAAAGATAAAGTGACAAAATTATATGAGGCCTTCTGTCCCATCTACATTGAAGCAAATGACAAAAATAGTATTTCTAGAAGAATATATAAGAGAAAAAGAAATTTTCCAAATAAAAATGTAACCAAGTTTAGTCAGTTTTTTGAAAAAAAATCATTTATTGATTTTAGAGAGAAAGGAGAGAGAAAAAAAGAAAGAAACATCAATCTGTTCCTATATGTGCCCTTACTGGGAATCAAACTTGCAACTTCTATTAAAAGACACTCTAACGGTTAGAGTCTAACCAACCAAGCTATCTTGTCAAAGCAAGTTAAGTCAGTCTTAAAAAGTACAGTTTTTACCTTCACAGAAAAGATTTTGAGAATTAAATTTCTTAACACAGAAAATTGTAAATAACAGGAAAATGATTACCTTACTTATAACATTCTAATATATGTATTTATAAAAACTTTGTACAAGGATTGGAAAATATTGATTCTCTAATGGGCTGAAAAATTTGAGCCAAATTGTCAAAGCTTGCAATCAACCTTCTGAGGAGGAACAATCAATATCCCAGCTCCTACTTGCCAAACTGTAACTTTTATTAACAGGATTCAGTTCATAGAAAGAATAGGGTAAGAATGAACACACTTCATTTAATAGTATAAGTTTTGTTTGAATCTAAGCTGACAGCAAGTGTGTAACTAAATCATAGTTTCAATACATTTTTAACTTCCATCACTGATATACAAATCCTCAAGCTCTTCTCCCCTCTAAAAAGGAATAAATTGGCTAGTGAGAGATTACTATTTTCTAAACAATCCATTATTATGGGCTCTGTTTTGCTAATAAGGTATGTACCATGAAGAATTTGTATCTACCTTTAAAGAGGTTTTTGAGGCCCTGGCCGGTTGGCTCAGTGGTAGAGCGTCGGCCTGGCATGCAGAAGTCCCAGGTTCGATTCCTGGCCAGGAAACACAGGAGACGTGCCCATCTGCTTCTCCACCCCTCCCCCTCTCCTTCCTCTCTGTCTCTCTCTTCCTCTCCCGCAGCCGAGGCTCCATTGGAGCAAAAGATGGCCCGGGCGCTGGGGATAGCTCCTTGGCCTCTGCCCCAGGCACTAGAGTGGCTCTGGTCGCAACGGAGCAACGCCCCGGAGGGGCAGAGCATCGCCCCCTGGTGGGCGTGCCGGGTGGATCCCGGTCGGGCGCATGTGGGAGTCTGTCTGATTGCCTACCTATTTCCAGCTTCAGAAAAATACAAAAAATACAAAAAAAAGAGATTTTTGAAAGGTATTGAATATTATATTCTAGGTATACTTCCATGTTTTAAAAGCAAAAAAAAAAATGTTGAAAATATTTCTTAAAAAATTTCAATTTTTTTATATTTCAAATAATCTAAAATCTGCATACAGTATAGGCATTTAGCCATGAAAAATATTTTAAGTTATCTGAAATCAATTGTTAGAGTTTGAAATAAATAAATATATAAACATACAAATACATGTATTTACATTCTGACTTTAAAAATCTTGATATGTGATTTTTACTTACATTCTTGGAAGCTACTTTTTATGTTTGTTTCTGTCTTGTGAAAAGATTTTAAGTCTTTTTCTAAGTATTCGTGTATGTGTCTGATATGAGTTTTAAGGAACTATTATATTTTTTATCTCTACTTCATGTGAATTCTTATTAACTTCAAAGGGAACTATTTCAAATGTAGAAGATCTAAGTAACTATATGGAGGGAAGTGGAAATCACCCTCAGAACTCAGATAAATGTTAACTTCTGAAGTTTAATTCTAAAACACAAAAGCTAGTTCATCCAGTTGTGTTATGTCAAAGATAGGAAGAAAAAAAGAATATGCATTACATATATAAATATATACATAGATTCTCTTCCTAGCTACAACTGTTGCATCTACTAGAAGATGCCATTATAGTATCATGTAGGATTTATCTAACAATAGTACTAACTTGCATCAAATTCTAATAAAAGAGAGTATTTTGTACGTTGTTAGGCAACCTCCTTGTTCAGTCTCTAGGTCCTTTCAAACTGACCCTGTTTAGCTCACACTATTTATTTTAAAAAAAGAAAAAGTTATTGAGAATCTATTCAGTAGTAGGAGAGTGCCACGGGGGTGAGTGTGTGTCCTAAAGCAGTATTAGTTGGATGAGTGAATGCATGAACAAATGTATGAAGGAAGAAAAAGTTTTATATTTGGGGAGTGCTACTAGAGATTAAATAAATTAAGCATCCAGAGATCTAACCACGCAGAGATTCCAGTCGGGTAGATTGGATGAAGAAAAAAGGTTTGAGGAAGTTCAGAGAAGACAGCTCACTTCCAGCTCTGGGGTTCAGAGAAAACTTCACAGAAGATGTGGAATTGAAGACTAACACTGCTGGGGAGAAGATTCAGGCTGGGTGGAAGGACAGTAAATAAAATTGGGTGCATTGAGAAGAGCATGAGTGAAACCAGGGAAGTCAGGGAGAACAGGAAACAGCAAACAAATAATTCAGTTAAAACCAGTACTCAGGTTAGCCATGAGAATCCAGAGTAAGTAAAATAAAGGTAAATATTTATCTACAGATAAATAAGGTTATGTCTTACACATCAAACCAATGTGTGGAATTTTATACTGTAGTCAACAGAGAACCACTAAAATTGGAGGGTAAGGAACAGATGGAGAGTGATTGAAATAATAAGCTTCCACTGCTATGAGCTTTCTATTTTAAGTAAGATGTATTTTAACATTGTAATATTTATTTGTGAACTATAGCAATTAATTTTAATAAAAGGATTTTCTCAGTTTGCTGCCATTTCACCTCAAGAGGCAAGGTGAAGAAAAAGAAAATAACTAAAAGTTAATCAGTTCTGAGACATTGGATGAACTCATTCTGGACTCCAAAATAAAATTTTGTAATAGAGAGGATTAGGCTCAAGAACTCCTAGGTTTCTTTCAATACTAATATATTCAGTTTATAAAATCCTATTATGTTTAGCCCATTCTCTGAAAATACATTGTTGCTTTGACTCTGACATTTGTTGAAAGTGACTGTAGAACTTCTGGGACTAGTCTTAAAACACTCCAAGGTTAACTGGGAACTTTAGGTTCCTTATTTTTGTATTCTATTCAGTTTGTACTAATGAAGTTTTTACTTAAATGGTGTATCATATATCTCTGCTTAGGATCAGGTAGTTTCAGTCAATACACAAATTTCTTAGCATTGAATGGGTCACAATTTTATTACATTCCACCAGCATAATAATGAAATATACATGAAAACCTAAGGTATTCAAAACAAAAATTTATAAGATTGTATATACATATATACATGTCATGTCTCTACATGCTTTCACCTACACAAAGAGTTTTGTTTAATGGTATTATAAGAATTTCAAAATAAATTATTTTCTCTATAGCTTTTACTGGCAAAAAATAAAACTAAAGTAGCCTGGCCGGTTGGCTCAGCGGTAGAGCATCGGCCTGGCGTGCGGGGGACCCGGGTTCGATTCCCGGCCAGGGCACATAGGAGAAGTGCCCATTTGCTTCTCCACCCCACCCCCTCCTTCCTCTCTGTCTCTCTCCTCCCCTCCCGCAGCCAAGGCTCCATTGGAGCAAAGATGGCCCGGGCGCTGGGGATGGCTCCTTGGCCTCTGCCCCAGGTGCTAGAGTGGCTCTGGTCGTGGCAGAGCGACCCCTGGAGGGGCAGAGCATCGCCCCTGGTGGGCAAAGCATCCCCCTTGGTGGGCGTGCCGGGTGGATCCCGGTCGGGCTCATGCGGGAGTCTGTCTGACTGTCTCTCCCCGTTTCCAGCTTCAGAAAAATACAAAAAAATAAAAAATAAATAAAATAAAAAATAAAACTAAAGTAATATATGATATAAGAACCCTTTCTTGATTGAAAGTGATAAACTGAAAATATTTGAGAAATGGTCTTACCCACTTATTTAGTTTTCAGAAATTAGGAGTTATTTTTTATTTCTCTTAATGCCTGCATACATTGTATTATTTGACACTGAATTTCTCATGGCAAGTTACAATAGGCTTTCCAATTAAGTTGTAGACAAGAGGGTCCTTCACAAAACACTTAATTTCATCTATTTTAGTAAATCCACACATCAGTTTATAGAACTGCTTCTTAAGAAAAATACACATGACCTGAATCTTATGGGCAATTCATTAAACTGTCACTTCTCTAAAGTTCTTTTTTATCCCTAATCTCTAATAGAGTCATCTTTATTACTGAGGAGTTTTTACAAGTGAAGAGGCCAGTGTCCTTTGTTTCACCTACCACCTTAAGTGAGAAAGTATTGTCGGTGCTATCTGGATATCTGAGTTTCAATACAGAACACCACATTCTACATTTTTATCTTAATTTCCTGTTTCTGAACAGAATGATTGAAATGTCTTCTGACTACAGACCTCAGTGAAAAGACTAGACCATTTCATGTTATTTCTCTCTAATGTCATACACATGGAGATATACTAAGCAAATCCCTTAATCTCTGTGGTCCTCTATTTTTTAAACTGCAAAATGGACACAATAAACTTGACTCCAAGGATACAACCCATGGAACTCAGTAATTTATTATAATTCATTAAAATGCACTTCCAAAATAGAACATACCACCAAAATGCAAAATATTATTAAATATTCAGAGTGAGTTTTTTTCTCTGAATTTATTATCGTGGTGCTCAAATGAGTATCAATAATGTGAACTCTGTGGGAAACAATTTCAATTATACATGGGAGTAACATCTATAATGCGTTGTTGGTGGATATGCTATGCAACCTATTTTAACTTATTCACTATGATAGTTTCTGACAAAAACTCCCTCTCTGGGTAATGTGAAATGAGATGCTTTAGGCAGCTATTTCTTTTAACAACTCTTCATCTGATATTCAATTTTATAGGAAAGTTTCTGCAATCTGTTTCAAACTTTTTGTCTTCAGGGAGGCCAATTCACCTGCATCAAACTTTTGTATCCTCAAATGAATGAGAAAGGCTGGAAGGCGAGAGGGCTGTGCTAAGAAGGAAAAAGAAAGCGACATAAATCAAGAGAGATAAGTCAAACAGAACCTAACAGTGCTGAACATAGAAACTTATGCCACAGAAATGAAATATACACTAAATGGGCAATTTATTTTTTCAGGCAAGAAAGTTCCATATTCTGAATGAGTTTAAACTCTGAACAAAAAACTGGCATTGGGAAGATGCCATACTTTTTAGATAAAAATGATGTCTAGAGTAATCAAAATGGGGTTAGAAAATAGAAAAATGAGAAAAATAAAATAGATAATATGCATATGAAGTCTAACGTTCCATACTGGACAAATTATTTGTGAAATTCTTCATAACTTATGTTTCCTAGGTAGGCATTATTGATGATATATGTAAAGAAACATTAAACTAGAGGCACATTTTTGGAAAATACATTACATTGGGCACAGAAATCTGTACCTATGGAATGAGCCCAGATTTCTATTGTGATTTAGTTGGAAATTCATGAGTAAGATGATCGGTTCTGTATTTAAGTGAAGGATTAAAAAGTAACAGACATTGGCTGAAAAAAGATATCTCTCTAAGGTTTGTCATTAGAAACATGTTTTAATGGTACTCTAATTTAACACCATTGTTTCAAGTAAAGACAGTCATTACCCCCAAAACCTACTTTTCTTTAAATACTTCTTAAAAGATCCGCTAAAAGATAGTTATTATCTAGCCTTATTATTTCACTTTAAATTCTTTTAAAAAAGATATGAAAGAGGCTGTTCATAGCAACATTAATTATCATGTTGAATTCAGGAAATATTCTTAAGTTTTCAATAGCAATTAATTTAGTGTATTATGCAACAATAAATACAATAGGTATGAGACCATAAAGAACTCTTGAAAGTATAATTAACAATTTTGAAAACAATAATATACAGGCCCTGGCCGGTTGGCTCAGCGGTAGAGCGTCGGCCTGGCGTTTAGGGGACCCGGGTTCGATTCCCGGCCAGGGCACATAGGAGAAGCGCCCATCTACTTTTCCACCCCCCCCCCCTCCTTCCTCTCTGTCTCTCTCTTCCCCTCCCGCAGCCAAGGCTCCATTGGAGCAAAGATGGCCCGGGCACTGGGGATGGCTCCTTGGCCTCTGCCCCAGGTGCTAGAGTGGCTCTGGTCGCGGCAGAACGACGCCCCGGAGGGGCAGAGCATCGCCACCTGGTGGGCAGAGCGTCGCCCCTGGTGGGCGTGCCGGGTGGATCCCGGTCGGGCGCATGCGGGAGTCTGTCTGACTGTCTCTCCCCGTTTCCAGCTTCAGAAAAATACAAAAAAAAAAAAAAAAGAAAACAATAATATACATGTATATACACACTTTTCAAATATATAATTATATACATTTAAATATTACATGGAAATGAAAAAAGCAAAATTAGAGTCTATTTACTTATTATATTTTATTTTTAGGTGAGAGGAGGGGAGATAGAGAGACAGACTCCTGCATGCGCCCAGACCGGAATCCACCCAGCAACCCACTCTGGGACCAATGCTAGAGTACTGACCTATTTTTAGCTCTTGAGGCTGACACACTTGGAACAACCGAGATTTCATCCTTAGCACCTGGGGCCACACTCGAACCAATTGAACCACTTCTGTGAGAGGAAAAGAGGGAGAGCAGGGGGAGAGAAGCAGATGGTAACTTTTCCTGTGTGCCTTAACTGGGGATTGAACCCAGGATGTCCATACACTGAACTGACATTCTATCCACTGAGCCTCCAGCCAGGGCCAATTAGATCCTATTTAGAAATGTGCAAAATTATGGATGAATTTTAGCTTCTGTAATGTTTTAGAGTTTTAATTCTCATCTTTCATAGGAAAAAAACTTAGGGGAGTAGGTACTCAAAGGAAAGAAAATTGAAGCATTTAAGAAGGACCCACTTAGCCCACTAGTACAATGAAATAAGTATATTTTTATATTCAAGATAGATGTGTTTGATTGCCAGTTAGAAAAAGTAGAAAATTTAATTAGATGTTGAGTACCTATTGTGTGCCAGACATTGAGTACCTAATGTGTGATTTAACTTTTGCTCATTGAACTTTCACAAGCCAAAAAGACTTGTTTAAATCCCAAAACTGGCAGAATACAGATTCAAACTGAGGCTTGACTGAGTCATAGGCCTACCACACTGTCCACATTTTCTCCATCCAGATCGGAGGGAATCCTGGGAAGTGAAACATTAGCTGGGCTCTTCAGGAGGATTCTGACCAGATGCACAGGCAAGGAGCAAGAAGAGGCGCCCACCACCAGATCCTGGAGTCGGAAGTGACAGGGAAAAGAGATGATGCCGAGCTACACTTTTACTAACTCAGAATTATATTTGGTACCATGACTTTAAATTTTTAAACCGCTGACACTTTAAGACAAAACATCCAACATTATACAAAATTAGAATAGATATTTTAATTCACAAGTAGCTTGGTTCACCTGTGGCTTCAGAAGCAAGGCCACACTTCTCCACTTCTCTCCTAGGAGAGAAGTATATAAAGTTCAAATTAATTATGCTAGTTGGCATCTCAAGGGGAACATTCTTGATCTGATATCCAAAAGTGCTTTCATTAATAAGGACTACTACCTTTTAGGACTGCTTAAAAGAGAGAATAGAAAATCAACAATGAACAAAAAGAAGTTGTACAAGATGCAAAGTCTCTAAAAGTAAAGATTTACAGATATTTGGACTTCACAATTATGAAATAGTCTTCAGAGAATTAGAAGGAACCCATTGCAAATTCTCCTAATTGAACTAACAAAATCTTATGCACACTGATGCTATTGATCCCTTTTTCTGACCTCCCTGGAAATGGGAAACTTTATTTTTCCCAAATAAAAAACAAAGAAAAGGAGGAAAAGGAAAGAAAATAAAAAGGGTAGCATACAAAGAGTTCTCAATAGAAGACAAAAGGTTCACTGACAGGAAAGGATAGTAGTTGATGTGATGCGCCCCGCATGCACAACGGACGGACGTTCCTGGGGTCACTGGTCTGCAGTTATGTCTGAGACATCTGTTCTCCATGTCCGTATTGTCCCTAGACTTGGCATTTTCTGGAGAAACGGGGATATAGAGATCCTTGTGCCTAGGAATGAATTTCTTGAGCTATACAGTGCCTATACAGTATAGCAGTGCCTAGACTGAACAGGCTCTGCTTTGATCTTGCTACAAATCAAGATAAGGCTTGTAGAGCTCTATAACCTCAGAGGCTTGCTGTGTTTCTTTATCTCCCTGTTTCTCAAAGCCACTACTCTTTTGATAAAGGTTTCTTTGAAACAGCACTATGGAGTTATGTTATATGAGTAACATTTTATTTCATTAGATAAAAGCAGCATAGTTATATAGGTATACATGTAGAGGGATAGCCATTTAAAATCTTGTAAATACCTTGCACCTTAAAATACCTTGTACCTTAATTTTAATTATTAATACATTAATATATTGTTCAATTTTATATCAGTAAAAACAAAATTTAGGGGAAAAAACAACTTGTGAAATTCAGATATTTCATAACTGTCTTGAGGTGATAATGAAATAGGCCATCTTAATTAACATGTATTTTTAATTGAAGTAAGAGGATAATTAATGTGTTAATATTCATTTTTTCTCCTCTTATCACATGGGTGAATTTTAGTCAAACTGTATACATATATTGAAAATATGGGTTTAAGGTATTGTTTTAAAAAACACCATATAACTGCAAAAATTCTAATTTTGCCTCCTAACAGGTTGTTTTTAAATTGATATTCCCTCACAATCAAACCCTTGATCTGATTCAATGAATGTTTGTACTAGTTGCTTCAGGAAAAGTATGTTTTAAGTATTTCAAATTTGCTATTCTTTATTGTTTTAATTCATTTTTGTCTGCTGGTAAAATCCTGAGATTTAAATTGCTTGATTTTTTTTTTAATGTAGAAAATGCTAGCCATTCTTGCTGAAGAGTTATTTGAGGCAAAGGACAGAATTCAAAACCTAGGGAAAATGGTCCATTAAAAAAGAAAAAAGAACTATTACTCATTGCAAATACAATTCCATCATTTGTTCAAAGGAGGTGCTAGTGAAATTAAATTAGATTAAAATTCTATTATTTCAAATGTTGTATGTTTCAAATTATTGATGATGTGATAGGATCGTATCTAACAGAATTCACCATAAAAGTTAATTCATTTTAGTTAGAAGTTTGAATTTCTATGTTCAATATACTAGTAATTCCTGATCTTTTTACAATTAGACAAGTTGAGATTTTTAAAAAATTTCTTTCTTTGCCTGGATTTTTAGAGTATGCCTAAAATATATCTACTGATTTTTTATAAAGAGTTGCATCACTGGGGAGTTTTAAAGCGCTAGCAATTCAGCATCAGTTTTCAGAAAGAATGCTAAAGTAGTTGCAATTAGCTGAATATAGAGTTTAGTCAATCGTACATAAAGCCTTTCACCTCCACTCTTTCTCATCTATCTCTTTATCTATCTATCTATCTATCATCTATCTATCTATCTATCTATCTATCTATCTATCTATCTATCTATCTATCTATCCATCTATCCATCCATCCATCCATCCACCCACCCACCCAGCCACCCATCCATCCATCCATCTACCTTATCTATGTAAAAGCAGGATCACCTGCTTTTCCTGAGAGTCTTCTTACCTCTTCAGAGTGAATTATAACATGGTACATGATACTAAGGCAGTATCTCCTCAGTATAGCTAACACCTTTTTTATTACCTGTTTTTTGTAACAATTGGAAATCTAAATACTTGTTCAGTTCTTTCTCATTTATGTCTTTTTTTCCCCCTGGAGCATGGTAAGACTAAGGAGATAGATTTTATCTTTCAACTTGGGACCAGGACACATTTGAGAGTGAAAGGAGACATTTTTAAAAAATACAGCTGGGCAATTGGCATAAACCAAAAGAGTTCCAAGAAAACAGGGATCTCTGGTCGTTCTGTCAAAGACCCGGTTGCATTTAAAATCCAGTTGCATCCTCGAATCAGACAGTTTATGTTTATTCACAAACCTTACAACTTCTTAGTATGTGTACAGCACTTTCCAGTTTGGAAGTTCAGCTGACTTTATGTTTACTTAGGACAGTCAGCCAATATGGCCCCTAGATTTATAAGTGTTAGCTCTAAGCTCACAGGTGTTTTGTTTGGTAATAACAAGAAATATTTATGACCTTTTTTGTCAAATGTGGCAAGTGATTACCTGTAAATTGCCATATGCATTGTTTAAAGTTACCAGATGGATCAGTGTTCAGCTGCTGTTACTATAATTTCATGGTATGTGCTGTCCTATCGTTCTTGAGAAATATTCTCTTCCAGGTGGTAATATCTTTTCTTACTCCCAAATTACAGTAACATTTAAAGCAAGAGAATGAACAGTGTATTATAAGCATACCAGTGTGGTACTAAAGCACTAGGCAGTGAAGAATAGGTTCCACATACCTTTGTGTTGAACCCATTTTTGCCTTCAGAACTGAATGAACTAGGTCAAAAGTTAATATCAAAAAAAAACAACAACCCGTTTTGTCCTATTAATTCTCACCATTCTAAAGCAATGCAAAATTGAATGTCAGGACTTTTGGCTGGTTCCTTTCTATTTTTCAGGTCTCAGCTCAAGGACCACCTCTTCAGAGATCTTTCCCTGAGCAAACTGAGGCTTTGATGAGGCCTCTCCCACTTAATCTCAAAAAATAGGCATTATCCTTTGATTTCAAATATAAAATTCTTCATAACTGCATTATCATTTATTTAGTTTAACTGTATATCATTTTCTAAAATAATCTAAGCCCTGTGAAAGGTAGGAGGTGTGGAGTAGGGATTAAACATCATTTGTTTAGTTCATGAACTACAGTAGAAAATCAGTATGTATGAAACAAATAACTGAGTGACTAAATGACTAAATGAACATGCAATTTCAGAAATTCAGGGTGTTGCTTACTTGACATTTTACTTTACAAGATGATGAGGTGCCATGAGACCTTTATATATATTATTCCCCTTTGATCTTGTCTTTCCACATTTTTTCCATTAATTGGTTGACTTAAGATAGTAAGATTCTGAAGTGTGGAATATTCAGAGCTGCAATCAATGTCATATCTCAAATATCTGGTGACTGCAGCAGCCAAACATCAAAGTGGCAGGACTCCCATGGTCCACCTGGAAGGCAGTCTGCTGCCACTGACCCAGCCTCCTGACCACAGTAGACTGCACAGAAGTGACACACAGCTGTGCCCTAACAGGGGAGATAGCAATTAAATGGAAAACTCACGTAGGGGAAATGGATGACTTGGTTTCAGTTAGAGTAAACAGGACCAGTTGATTGATAGCGACAGGAGATTAGAGCAAAATAATTCTGCTGAGAGGTTGACAAAGTAATACCTTCAGCAGAGTTTCCAAGCATCCTGGGAACCTATCATGAAGCACAGTTACCCTGAAGTTCCAGTTCTTCCTTGGAGGTCAAGGTATTTACTGTTTACTATGTTTCTCAGAGACCTGACCCATGTGATGTTGATGTGTCCTGACAATAAACTTTCTATTGTTAAAATGATGAGAATAAACAGATGAGAATTGTATAATTCTAAGTAATACAGAATTTCTACCTGAATTATATATATTTGTCTTAAAAAATTATTTTTATAGCTTGCATGTAAAAAATAACCTGTTGGACTTGGAAAGCACATTTAAAAATTGAGAAATCTTATTGTTCAGAGGGCTGAGAAGTACTACCCAATTCTAATTTCTTATGGAGTGAAAGGAGACTGAACAAAGGATGTAGATAAAAAGTTACATGAAAGCCCTGGCCAGTTGGCTCAGTGGTAGGGCATCGGCCTGGCGTGCAGGAGTCTTGGGTTCGATTCCTGGCCAGGGCACACAGGAGAAGCGCCCATCTGCTTCTCTACCCCTCCCCTTCTCCTTCCTCTCTGTCTCTCTCTTCCCCTCCCGCAGCCGAGGCTCCATTGGAGCAAAGTTGGCCCGGGCGCTGAGGATGGCTCTGTGGCCTCTGCCTCAGGAGCTAGAATGGCTCTGGTTGCAACAGAGCAATGCCCCAGATGGGCAGAGCATCGCCCCCTGGTGGGCATGCCAGGTGGATCCTGGTCAGGCGCATGCGGGAGTCTGTCTGACTGCCTCCTCATTTCCAACTTCAGAAAAATACAAAAAAAAAGTTACATGAAAGATCTATTGAAGAACATTTCACAGAAAATTGACTGCATACAATGTGTATGTACATTTCATGCATGTCCTAAAATATAGTAACTAATTAATTACTGGATGTTAATTATAAAGGTAATAAAATTAACTCACACTCATCTCTTTTTTTAAGTGTATTGTTGGGTTTTGATAGTAGGTTTAAAATGGCTTAATGCAATAAACTTACTTGGAAAGAAAATAACCATGTACAAAATTTCTAGACATATATAAAAAATAATTGTGTAAAAAGAACTATATATTATTTACCCCAAACAAGACTCTAAATGGTAAATAATATTAATGAATGTTGATGCATTATTTAATAAATAACATTAATTAATGTTGAGTATGTGACCCAAATCTCAATCTAGAATTTTATCTTTATGTATAATTAAAATAAACTAATGCACATTCATTTAAAATTTATAGAAAATTAATTTCTTAAAGGCTTTAATCTTTACGTTAACTAAAAATGGTTTATTCCATTTCTGGGTTAATTACTGAAATGTAGAGTCCATAAATAGACATAAAGGAAGAAGAAATGCTTTTGTTGTCTATGACCTTCAAAAATCCATGGTGAATTCAAGAAATGTCTGTCTGCCCATGGGATGCACAATTGAAGTCATCACATGAAGGTTTTTTTATCCAATTAAATGGAAAATGAACTGTCCCTCATTCATCTATTTCTTTGGGGAAGAGATATTAATTTTTATTCTTTGTACCATAAACCTTTATTTGTCAGAAAGTCTCCAAGTTTCATTTTACTGCTAGCATTTTGCTGACTAAATCAATTATATGCAATGGCAACCATCAATATAAAAGTTGACGTAGGCTCCATTCCATTTAAGCACTTAATTTCAAATGTTGAATTGGACTGTGCTATGCAGGAAATGTTGTGCCAGTGGGTGTTACTGCATTCAGTTACACTAACAAAAACCCATGATTGTATACTTCTTCAATATAGAAGTTGTCAGTTCCTTTTAAAGCCAAATCTCTACATCCACTTTGCTCCCTACAAGCTCTGTCCATCTGCAAATCTGTGCTAGGATTGTATGATAAATAACCATGGGTGTCTGGATTCTTTCCAATCCATTATTTTTTGGCCTCCCCACCCCTAACTCCCCATCCCTCACTCCTTGTAACAAATGGGAATGCTCTTTCAATAAATAAAAATCACATATTATTCATTGCTTTAAACCCTCCCCAAACTGCTCATTAAAATTGGAATAAAATACTGTCTTTTTATAGCATATAAGATCCCATATGATCTACTCCTACTTATTCCTTCAGCCTCACTTCCTACCAATTTTCTCCATATTCATTCATCAGGCTCTAGCCACAATAGCTATTACTTGAACTTACCAAACATTGACCTGGCTCAGAGTGGCTTATATTTTTTTATTTCTTCTACCTGATGGCTACCTCTGGATCTTTCCTTTGCTGGTTTTCTTTTAGAACTCAGGTTTTGGCTCAAATGTTACTTTTTACTTGATTTTCTCTTGTTTTTACTTCATATGTTACCATTTCCTCAGATTCCTTTCTTAGCAACCCAATTTAACCTTTCACTCTGTGCATTTGACTGTGATAGCCTCTAGTCCATAACCAAAGTACAGTGCATCACTTAAGGGTAAGGGAATCCTTGGAATAGGCATTAGTGACCTAAGAACCTAAACAAAAGGGTACAGTCCATGCACAGTCTCCATTCAAATGGAAAGAAAGAATGATCACTTTGTAATCATTTTTCATTGATCCAAAAGAGTAAACTAGGTTATATCAAGGTCAATTTGTTTCCCATGAGGTAACTATGCAGTTAGCCTCTGCTAGAGCCTACTTACAATAGCTTACATAAGCCAATTATTAAATAATCAGAAATTGAATTCCATTTGTTAAAGTGACATGGAAGAAGTATTTATACCACAAAAATTGGCAAACATGACATATAAGAGCCCTGTTTCCCCCCCAGAGACACAGTGTATAGCCCTAACCCCAAATATATTATCCTTCTATGATAACCTTTAGCTGATTTCTGCTTCCGTGTGAAGGAAAATTCACTCTCTCCTTTGTTAAGTAGGTGATGAGAATCCTGTTTGCCTCAGACAGGTCTACAGATCATACTCCCTAAAGTCTGACCTGTTATCCTTGCAAAGTTTAGAATTCCCACAGCAGTCATTCTTATACACACCTTATCATTCTTCTATTAACAAGGCATAGAATGAGAGAAGGTAAATTTCCACTTAGTAATTTGTTTTTTCACATATTTGTACATTCATTGGTTGATTCTCGAATGTGCTCAGACTGACCTGGGATCAAACTCACAACCTTGGCGTATCAAGATGAAGCTGTAACAAACTGAACTATCCAGCCAGGGCAAAAGTTCCACTTTTGTATTAACCATACAGGACTGCCACTGGTGCTTTGTGATACCCTTACTTGGCACGAAGAACTGAAACAGGGCAACAGTCATAGAAGGTTAGAAGGCATATGACATTAGTTATCAAGTCTTAGAGTTCAAGACAAAAGGATCAGCAAGACTCTATTCATCTCCCATAATAACAAGCTTCCTCATTTGGTTCACTCAGTTGGATAATTTTCTTTGTTCATTCAGTGTTGGTATGCAATGGTTGGGACTGTCATGGTACATAACAACCACGGGAAGAGCTAGAGCTTCCCATCTCTGCTAGGGGAGACAGTTATGAGTTTCAGGGGAACCTTGTAGAAGAGTATTCCTAGACTGTATAAATAATAAAAGTCAGCTGGCTTGCTTATCCTAGCATTTCTCCTTTTCCCAAAACTGAATCCTCATAAATCCTACTTACAAGTAAATATTGGTATAATCTTTGAACATTAATTTCTATTGAAGGACTTAAGCTGTAATCCAAGCCCATGTTGTAAGTATAACCGGCCACTAAATGCAAATAATTGGGGATCTGAGTTAATCACAGGGCCTCTGGCCCTCTATGGGAAGGTAACTAGCTTCACAACAGCACAGAAGTTGGATCTTGCTTTTGCCAGCTCTCCCACTTACCAGTGACTCTCAGCACTGATTATTTCTTTCTATTTTCTCATAAGGGGATGTTACCTATTATCTCCAAGATGTATGCCAGCAAAAATCAAATCCTAAGGCACTGTGATTCTGGTGTTCTTATAAGGTAGGAACTATGCTGTGTGATTGCCACTGAGAAAAATCATCACTTCAAGTAGGCAGAGTTCTCCTTCTCTCCACCCCCAAATACACCATCCATATATACTGTAGAAAGTTGGAGTTGGCATGTCTGCTTCCCCTTATACTCATAAAACTTCACAAAATCCTAATCATATACTAGATGCTCAAAAACCTTGGTACAATTTTTCAAAGAGGGGAAGGGAGATTTTCTAATTCTTCTTAAGTAGATTATTAGCACTGTCTCCCACATAAAAGTGGACATTTATCTCATTAGTGTGGTTAGGATGTGAAGATCTCTCTGGCTTTTCACCTGGAAATTGTTCTTATAATGCAGGCAGATGAAATGAATGTGCTCACCACTGCACTTTGAGCTGGGTAATTGTGGATGTGTCTTTCAGCCCACAATAATCTTGGCTGACAAAGCTGGAGATTTCCAGAGGACCCAGAGTGAGCTTAAATAAGAAGGATGTATTAATACAATCAAAGTATGTAGGTAAAAAGATGTAACATCCTCAACCTAAATAGGAGTTATAGCCTTAGTTCTACAGGGGGCAAATGCAACTATAATAATTGGCAATTGGAAATTAATTTTCCACACAGCATGAGCCAAAGAATTTAGCACAGGAAAAGAAAATAGAACTGAATTTTGGGCTTCCTCTATCATCTTACTAAGCCATGTGGAATTAAGTCAATCATATAAATTATCTGGATATCACTCATTTAAGCTTAAAACAGAAATTTTAATATTTGTTAGAGATTTTTAAAAATATTTGAAAATCACTCAGCAATGTATTTTAAGATTTATTCACTCGTTTCACTAATTATTTGATAAAAAATTTATATTTTAAAATGGTATTGTCAGATATAATTATACTAAACACATATCATATGCTGTTGTAGCAATGTTATTACTACTATTCTTTTTTTTGTATATTTCTGAAGCTGGAAACGGGGAGGCAGTCAGACAGACTCCAGCAGGCGCCAGACCGGGATCCACCCAGCATGCCCACCAGGGGGCGATGCTCTGCCCATCTGGGGCGTTGCTCTGTTGTGACCAGAGCCATTCTAGTGCCTGAGACAGAGGCCATGGAGACATTCGCAGCGCCTGGGCCAACTTTGCTCCAACGGAGCCTTGGCTGAGGGAGGGGAAAAAAAGAGACAGAGATGAGGGAGAGGGGGAGGGGTGGAGAAGCAGATGGGCGCTTCTCCTGTGTGCCCTGGCTGGGAATCGAACCCCAGACTCCTGCACGCCAGGCCAACGCTCTACCACTGAGCCAACTGGCCAGGGCCTTATTACTACTATTCTTACTGAGAAATAAAATAGAACAGTATAAATAGTCTCACCTCAAAGTTGACAGAGTTCCTTTCTTATTTGGAACCTTGACTTCCATTTGCCAATTACATCTACAACCTTTAATGGGCCTCCACCCAGATAGTAGGAGTTAGGAAGAGCATTATAAAAGTAACTAATGGTCCTAGTTGTTTACTGTTTTTGTTTGTTTGTGTTTTCATTAAGTGAGCGGCATGGAGGTGGAGAGACAGACTCCCACATATGCTCCGGCCAGGATCCACCTGGCAACCTCTATCTTGGGCTGATGTTCTGCCCATCTGGTACCGCTGCACCACTGCTCGGCAACTGAGCTATTTTAGTGCCTGAGGCGAGGTCATGGAGCCATACTCTGCACAGTGGCCAACTTGCTCATTCGAGCCATGGCTGCAAGAGGAAAAGGGGGTTGTGGAGAAGCAGATGGTTGTGTTTTCTTTGTGCTCTGACCAGGAATTGAACCCGGGATTCCACATGCCAAGCCAATGCTCTACCACTGAGCCAATCAGCCAGTGCCTGTTTATTGTTCATTTAAAATTTATTGTCCTTGTGAACCTCAATGCTGTGGAAATTATGAAGAATGATTTGGATGCTAAAATTAAAGAAGGTATTTGTCTATCAATATAAATACAATACACCATCAAGATGTCCATTTTGAATATAAATGGCTGAAAAATTTGTTCACACACTGAGGAGGAGAGAGAATCACTTTTAACAATTTCTATAAGGGTTTTAAAAAAGAAAATCAAGTAGAAAGTAGCCACCAGAGTATATTAAATTCCAGGCCCACAGTGCCCACAAATCCCCTCAGCTTTTCCCTACCTTGAAGAAATCATTTCTGCTCTACATTAGCTTGATCACCTGCCTACATGGATTGAATGCAAAAATGGAAATGTTTGATATTACAAAGAACACCAAGGGATTTTTGCAAGGCCCCCACTGATTTCACATTTGAAAACTGGGCTCTTTTATTTTTTCAATGTGAATTTTGGCTATAAGAGGTTTTCAAGGTTAAAAAGGAAAAGACAATTAGACATTTAAAATCTGTTTGGATGACTTGTTTTCATGGACTTGGGTGTCTGCCTTTCCGTCAAGCCAGTGTACCTTTTGAATAAAATGAGAAACAACCCCGAAACTGCTCTGCCATCATTTCACCCTCAACCTTTTAACTGTTTGTCTAAGGGAAAATGAAATATGTACTTCAATTGTCAATCATTAGTCTAGCTTGTCAAAGGTGAACTGAGAGATAATATTTCGGGGCCACTGTAGATGGAAATGCACCTAAATTTTTCAGGTACACCTTACAAACACTTTGCAAGAGACAGACACATTTACCTGGGGACTGCTTTTATTTATGGTCGTAATAACCAGCTTATTAGAAAGAGCTAACACTTTGACAGTTGTTCTGAGGACCAGAAATACTCCTATCTAGATCAGAAGTTAATATATAAAAAAAGGAATGTACCACATCCTACTTTTGATATCTGCTGCATAACCTCAAAAATATCTGAACCCCAGTGTATGACTCACAAGGAGCTGCACAAACACAAGTTAAACAATTACAGACATGAGCTTAGAATAACAATCTTCCTTCCCGTAGGTGTCCCTGCTATCTCAAAAGAAACTTCATGTTAAAAAAGATATAGACTCCCCTTCAGGACAGGGTCTTTTAAGAGAATAAGAAATCTGTATGAAATAGGCTTTAGTCAATATAATATTTCCTCTTTCTCTATTCTCTACCTCATTTCTCTTCTTTCACCTCACCATTGATTTATTTTATTTCATGTGAAAAGTAAACAAAAGAATATAAAAAATGACAGGAATTCAATCTATAATTGAGGTTCGGGATTTAGTAGAGGGTGGAGTTCAGCCACCTGTCACATCCCGGCTTTAGAATAGACTAGAAATTGATTTCTCTGTTTTATTTTATGAAGACACAATAATCTGAGCCAAAGAATAATTTAAAATTCCTTCCTTTGCATTTCTTGGTTGTTTTCTGGTTTATTTCTTACACTGAACTACATACACCTCCTGCTTTCTCTCTCCAACCCCATTCCCACTTCCAGTATACAGAGTGTTCCAGTTTAATTATCAACATGACCTATATGACCTACAAGTTAAAAAGCAACAGAGTCAAACAGTCATCAAAGTACAAACAATCTATACAGCACAGATATTTTAAACACTGAGTAGTGTAAAAAATATCTTTGAAGAGGAGGTTTTCAATAAAGGTTACTTTAAGATCTAAAGACTATATGAGTACCATGAATATGTACTATATGAACATTTCATTAATTCTGAAATTTGATAAAAGCTTCCAAAATTAAAAGTAACCAAAGCTATAAAACAATTACAACTAACATTTTATTATTTTTTTAATTTTATTTATTCATTTTTAGAGAGGAGAGAGAGAGAGGGAGAGACAAAGAGAGAGAAGGGGGGAGGAGCTGGAAGCATCAACTCCCATATGTGCCTTGACCAGGCAAGCCCAGGGTTTCGAACTGGCGACCTCAGCATTTCCAGGTTGACGCTTTATCCACTGCGCCACCACAGGTCAGGCCACAACTAACATTTTAAAAGAGGAGCAATTTTAGATAGATAGCTAGACAGATAGGTAGATAAACCTGCTTTGAATTATTGCATAAATACCTCTTACAAAACTTCAGCTACATAATTTTAAGAATGACAGTGGTGACGTAAATTTCAGATTTTAATGTTCTACAACAGAATAGGCAATGTAAGCTTATACAAGACTGGGTATGGGGGGTCAGAGTCTGCTTGTGCCTAATGGCATTTTTATACTATTTCATGAGTCTTACCTATCAGAATCTGAGTACACAGACCATTTTAGTCTATAGTTTGAACACAGTCAGTACAAATCAATCTTATTTTAAAAAACATTGTTTTAAAATGTTGATTTAAGAAAACTTACAGAAGTATAAGCATACTTTATCACTGTGGTGCTTTGCTGTATCTCTCACTTTTTTGTTACCAGACATGGAGAGGCGGTCTTGCTCCCTTCTACCACATTTTAACTCATATCTCCTTCCCTCAAACCCCTTAGTGTGGCCTAGTCTTTGACCCTGGGGATAGACAAACATAGTCAAGTGATTTCACCTTTTTGTTGCTGGGTCTGGAAAATTCGTCAAGACAAAAGGAAATGTGTTGCTTTGCAACAATGAGAAAATCAATATAGAATGAAGTTTTGTGTGATGTTAGTTTAAAATTGAATAAATTAACAGCCTCTCAAAAAATTGATGCTCAGATTAGCATAGAAATATTAAGTCATGAGGGTTTTTTTAATCATATGTGCATAAAAAAAGCCCCAGGGGAAGGTTAGCCTGTTAGGAGTTTTAATAAACTCAGTTCCCTCTTTGATCATCAGGGACTGTGTATTTTCATGTGCACGGACTCCATTATAAGACCCTAGTACTAGACCCTGGGGTCTTCTTTTATTCTTCTTTCTCTGAAAGTGGAGCAAGCACTGTCCTCAACTCCCAGCTGAGTCTGTTCTTTCCTTTCCCTTCCTGTAGTGACTCTCAGCAAACTAGCAGGTACTCTTGGAAACATGTGTTGTTTACTCAAAAGAAGTAAAAAATTCAGAATTCAAGAAGGTTTTATTGGATTGTACACAGGTCACTGAGGTCATGAAATGTGGGCTGAGAACCTGGCTCACTCTAAGTGAATATCTCATTCTTTGCAGCAATCCAATACCCATTCATTTATATCAGCAACTTCCTCCTGACCTTCTTGCCTGAACTATCAGGTCTTGCTTTAACTGACTTCCTCTCTCTGAAGGCTTTTGAGACTAATAATATCTTCCTTCCTAGTTTAAAAAGAAGGAAAACAACAAATTCTCTTTGTTATATGTCTCTGAAATATCAGCTACTTCACCTTAGACTCTGCTTATTTCTATGACCTATGTCTGCTTCTCTTTTGCTGACCATGAACGGAGCTCAAATCTGTGGTCTCCTATGAATGATAGTTATGGAAAATTGCTAGAATTGACCCTCATGCTGAACCTTAGTCTAGTGAAGTCTAATTTTCACTCCCAACTATTATAGTTCCCCCGGGTACAATTTTGCTCTCAGGGTTCTCTAAGCTTCAGAAGGTCATCCTAAGGCCAGGCTACCACATGATTACACAAAGTGAGCGATAATCAACTATTTCCTCTAACCCTTCCACTGATTTTCTCCTCTTCAAATCCAATCAGAATGAGGGCTGATCAATCCTCCCTGGACTCCTTGATCTCCTTCATTCCTGGATTATTTTTTCCATTTCCTTCTCTGAGGGGGCCCTCAGTTTGATTAAACTTTCCACTTATTTGAACTTCCTGTCCTGTTTTTTCTAACAGAAACAAATATTAGAACATACTTGTTCAAATCGGCCATTACTTTATATAGGTCCTACTTCTAAGTTCACTCTTCCTTTAACAACTGCAGTCATCATACTAGTTTCATCTCTACAACAGAGCTTTTGGCAGAATTTGCCATGCTTATTTCAGAATTTTTTCTCAGAGTCTCTTTTCTACATCTGTTGCACAACTACAATGGTCCTTCTGCTTCTAAATAAATAATCCAATATCTCCAAGTTTTATTTTAATATGAATATTGAACCAAAACCTTCATGAAAAAGTGAAACCGCTGACTTTTTTCTCTTATGACTCTTTGTTCTCTTTCGGTCCCTTGTCAGTTATTTCTCTGTCTCTTCAAGTCGTAACTTTCAGACTTGTCATCACAACTTCTTTATTAACACCATCCTTCCTTGTCACCCTCTCCCCCTTTTCTGTCACAACCAAATACACTTAAACCCAAACACACACATTCACAAATCAGTGCACAAGAAATGACAAGTTTTGTTTCTTTTTGTTTTAGTGTCAACCCATTAAAAATGAGAAACAGAGACGGAAGGGGCAAAAGTGGAAAAAGAGCAAGACTAAAAAAAACTACGTGCTAGAATTGGAACCTAGCTCAAGAGGAATAATAGAAAGAGAAACTTAATAGATACCCAACAGAGAAAAATTGGCTACATATCTTATAACAATTTAAATAATAAGAGCTAAAGACATACAAAATAGAAACAGACTCATAGATACACAGTTCAGATTGATGGTTGCCAGAGGCAAGGGGCTTGGGAGGCTGAGTGAAAAAGATGAAGGAATTAAGTACAAATGGGTAATTACTAAGTAGTCATGAGGGGGTAAACTGCAGCAGAGGAAACTATAGACAATAACATTGTAATAACTATGTATAGTGCCATGTGGGTACTGGAAATATGGTGGGCAGGGGCTTGGTAGGGTATGCGACTGTCTAACAATGTTCTACACCTGAAACGGTTACAAAATAATACAGGATGGGGCAAAAGAAGGCTTATAGCTGTTTATATGGAAAATAATATAATAATCAATAAATAGTACAAAAATAAACTTGGTGTTTCATATACTCACGGCTGTAAACCTACTTTTGCTTCACCCTGTATAGAATGTAAATTTTAACTGGAAAAATAAAAGAGCTAAATTTATAAAAACTACAATACAATTTCTAAGTACTAACATCAATGGACTATCCTGGGTTGGTCTTGCCCTGTGAGCAGCTGTCGTGGCACAGAGACTGCCTGCTCTCATGCCATTTCTAGACTGATCAGATATCTGCCTTAATTTTTTTTAAAGGTAACCATCTAGAAAAAGGAACGAGCAAATTGCAGTACATTTTACCCATTTTAACATATTTTAAAGTCATTTTATACTACCTCTTGCCTGTTATAATCATTTACTAAATATATTTTACCCTTATTTTACAATATAAGAATCCTTATTTTACAATATAAGAATCTATTCCCTTTAAAGCTGAATCAGTACTTTGAGACTGCTTGAATACTTTCAAATCTCCTAAATATTGGCTCTAGAAGAAGGTAAATAAAAAAGTATAATTACTATTTTGTGAATCACTACACCTATGATTGGCATCCCAATAATGTAAAATTCAGCTTCCACGAAATCTGACTGCACCTTCCCTCATGTCAGTGTTTCCTTCACTTGTCAAGGCTTTCTATCACCCACAAATGCATGTGCTGTTTCTTTCCGCACTGTGAGTCTTCATTTTCCCACTGACCAGTCTGTCTTCCTTTTCTTAAACTTGCCATTCTGTGTTTCTATCTTCTTACACGTACCGGTTCCTGACATAGAAGCTGTTATGTTGTTAAAGAGAAAAGCAGCAATATCATTGTTCAAGAAAATTCTAGTAACACTGTATTATCAGTTTGACCTTTTAATATGTTACATGCCCCTTAAAATTAGGATTGTCAGATTAGGAAAGCTATGTGATTTAGTGATTTATATTTCCTTCTCTCCCTTTTATTTATTTTTTTTTTCCTGGAGATGATCATATCTGAAGATACAAATCTGTAGCACAAATGACCTGATAAATACAAATATTATTGGGTCAAAAGATGTATGAAGCCCTGGCCAGTTGGCTCAGTGGTAGAGCATCAGCCTGGCGTGTAGAAGTCCCTGGTTCAATTCCCACTTAGGGCACATAAGAGAAATGCCCATCTGCTTCCCTACCCTTCCCCCTCTCCTTTCTCTCTCTCTCTCTCTCTCTCTCTCTCTCTCTCTCTCTCTCTTCCCCTCTCACAGCCAAGGCTCCATTGGAGCAAAGTTAACCGGGGCACTGAGGACGGCTCCATGGTCTCTGCCTCAGGTGCTAGAGCGGCTTTGGTTGCGACAGAGCAATGCCCCAGATGGGCAGAGCATCGCCCCCTGGTGGGTATGCCTCATGAATCCCAACTGGGCACATGTGGGAGTCTGTTTCCCTCCCTGCTTCTAACTTTGGAAAAATAAAAATAAAAATAAAAAATAAATACATGAAAAAAAGAAGATGTATGCTATTTATGGTAGGATTATGGTATTTACCAAATAATGTGATGATAGGAAATGAGAGTTTCATAGGTAAGGCAATGTAGAATTAGAAAAGAACATTCTGGCATAGGGTAATGCATGCTCTAATAGTACATAAATTGTACTATTTGTTTAGATTAGTTTTTATTCTGTCTCTGGCTTCATTTTGCACCAGAGAAATTTAGTACCTCCAGCCTTTAATACAATTGCTAATGTAAATCACCAAGACACCAAACAGCTTCTGAAAGAACATCTGCCACAAAGAGGCTGCTGTGTGTGGTACCTGACATGAAGAGCTGGAGAACAGGCACATTCACCAGTCAAACCGCATTGGACTATTGAAGGTATTTTGACAATTCCCAGCAAAGTCAGGAGTAGCACAAGATTTAAACTTAAGACACTAACTCATGTTATTAATGCTGATTATCTGATGGAACAGAATACTTCAAAGCTAGCATTTCCTGGATGCTTCACCATTTTCCTAAAATCTGTTAGTTACTTAATATGAAAGTCTTTCTTTCTTTCTTTCTTTCTTTCTCTTTCTTTCTTTCTTTCTTTCTTTCTTTCTTTCTTTCTTTCTTTCTTTCTTTTTCTCTTTCTCTCTTTCTTTCTTATTGTCTCTTTTTGTCTCTTTCTTTCTTCCTTCTTTCATCTATCTATCTATCTATCTATCTATCTATCTATCTATCTATCTATCATCTACCTACCCTCTAAGTCTCTTCTTCCTAAAAACACCAGAATAGACTAGACCAGTGGTCAGCAAACTGTGGCTCGCAAGCTACATGCGGCTCTTTGGCCCCTTGAGTGTGGCTCTTCCACAAAATACCACATGTGGATGCTACCTCTATAAGGAATGTACCTACCTATAGTTTAAGTTTAAAAAATTTGGCTCTCAAAAGAAATTTCAGTCGCTGTATTAATATTTGGCTCTGATGACTAGTGAGTTTGCCGACCACTGACCTAGACAATGCTGTGTCAATGAATATACCTCAGGCGCTTCCAAGAATTTCTTTTTGCTTCCCTCATGCAGTCCATTAGGGGTCAGTGACAGCTCTGCCTACATCACTTCACGGAACACCAGGTTCAGAGAGAAGTCTACCTAAAGGACCCCAGGCTTCACAGAGGGAAAATGACAGTAACAAAATGGGAAAACAGTTTTTGTCCCTAACCTTTCTGCTTAGAAATGACATTCATCACTTCATAAGTCATATAGCCACACCTGAATACAGCAAGACAGGAATGTATAAGCTTTTCTCTGGGAGGGTCATGTAAGGAATGGCAAGAGAGTATTTGGCAAAAAGTAATGGATTCTATCCATCACACAAATAATATTTTGATGGATTAGAAGTGTGCATTTGAAGCATCATTTATATACTTTGTGAAAAATCTTAAACATTCAGACAGCCATATTGAAAGAGTGATGTAGTGAGCTCTCACACACACTCTACATTCTTTTATTAACATTTTACTACATTTGTTTTACTACTTATCTATTTATGTGTCATCTCTTTTGTCTATCCAAACTGCACTGCAGAGTTCAAAATGTATTGAAGACATTAGTTCATTTTCCCCTAATATTTCAGAATGTACATAATTCATGAAAGTTTAGTATTCATAGTTTTTAAAAATAAAATTTATATACAATAAGCTATACAAAGATAAGTATTCATTTTCTGTATTTTGATTTATGCATAAACCTGTGCAACCTAAGCCCCATTCACACTATAGAACACTATTCTAACCCGGGAATTTACCTCAGTCCTATCATAGTCATCGTTGGCCTCTACCCATTTCCAAAATAATCACTCATCTAATTAGTTTTATCTATTTTAGAATTTCACATAAATACAATAATAGAGCAAGTACATCTTTTGTATACGGCTTTTTTTTCCCCACTCAGGATTTCTTTGAGAGTCATTCAAACTGTATCTATAGGACCTTTGTTTATAGTGTTAAGTACTATTTAATTGTATGAATATTCCACAATTTGTTTATTCTTCTCATGTTGATAGATATTTTATCTATTTCCAACTTTTTTTTTTTTTTTTTTTTTTTTTTTTTTTAATTTTTCTGAAGCTGGAAACAGGGAGAGATAGTCAGACAGACTCCCGCATGCGCCCGACCGGGATCCACCCGGCACTCCCACCAGGGGCGGTGCTCTGCCCCCCAGGGGGCGATGCTCTGCCCATCCTGGGCGTCGCCATATTGCGACCAGAGCCACTCTAGCGCCTGAGGCAGAGGCCACAGAGCCATGCCCAGCGCCCGGGCCATCTTTGCTCCAATGGAGCCTCGGCTGCGGGAGGGGAAGAGAGAGACAGAGAGGAAAGCGCGGCGGAGGGGTGGAGAAGCAAATGGGTGCTTCTCCTATGTGCCCTGGCCGGGAATCGAACCCGGGTCCTCCACACGCTAGGCCGACGCTCTACCGCTGAGCCAACCGGCCAGGGCCTATTTCCAACTTTTGTTGACTATTATAAAACTGTTATGAATAATTGTAGTTTTCAGGAAATCTGACGATTTCACCTATGTTATTAAATTTATTGGAATAGAATTGTAGAGAAACAGATAATATTTTCATAACTTGGCATGATCATAGCATTTTGAGCAAAAACTACTAGTAACCTGGGTTAAATAATGAACAAAGGGCAAACAATCCTTGGTAGTTATTTTAAAATGATAGGTACACCAGAGATATTCACAGGTTGATCTCTCCTAGAACCATTTCTTTGCATTCCAAAGAGTAATGAACTAGGGACTTGCCCCTGCTCTCCCCCCAAACAGGATTTGTTTAACATTTAGAAAAGGGGCATTCTGACTTTTTAGAAGAAACTTTAGCTGTGGCACCAATCACACCATATTAGCTCCAAGCTCTTATATTTTGTTCCCATCTTCTATTTAGAGACCTCACGTATGCAGCTGACACCTATGAGATTGGAAATGGGGGACCTATATCATGATGCTTTTGAAGTAAATAACTGGTGTTTCCTCTGATCCAGAATCCTTGCTTTGTTAGGATAAAATCAATAAATATAGAAACTAAAGCTTTAACAATATTTCTTCATAATATCTTGTAATATAACTAGATGTGTTTTTCTTTCTGTTTACCTTGCTCAGTGCTTACTAGCTTTCTTGGATCTCAGAGTTAGTACATTTTATTAAACTGGGAAAATTTAAATATTTTTTAATATTTATTTAATGCCTAAAAACCACTGCTTTATACATTTGTCAGGTTTTACAGCTATTTATAGGAGCACAGGTAGTTCAGAACAAATTACTTTTTAATAGCCTTAGGTAGAATTTTCATTATTAGTTTAAATATTGATGACTCTTAAATCAATATATCTTGCCAGATCCTTTCTCCTAAGCTTTTAATACACATGGCCACTTTCTACTCGTTAACTATAGGATGTCTCACACTGAGAAAGCTCAAATTCAAAATTTTATTTCACAGATAAACTCATCTCCTCTCCCTTCAACCTTCTTATTTTCCTTTATTCTTTATATCAAAAAATATTATCTCTATTATTAGTACCTCCAGACAAATATATGGATGTCAGTCTGAAACCCCACCTTCATTATTGTAGTAGACAGAAGATTGCCCCACCCTCTCAAAAATAAATGTTTACATCTCAATCTTTGCAACCTGTGGAAATGTTACCTTATATGACAAAAGAGATTTTGAAATTGTGATTCAGTTTAGGATTTTAAGATGAGAAGATTCAAAGGGCAGGGTCATAAAGCAGAGGTCTGAGAAAGAAGATTTTGAAGATGCTATGCTGCTAGTTCTAATGATGGAGGAAGAGGCCATGAGCCAACTAATACAAGAGTTTTCCAGAAATTGGAGGAGGCAGGTTTTCCCTTAGAGCTTCCGAAAGGAACATACTAATCTGTAACTATGAGTTTAAACCAATAAACTGATTTCAAGCTTTGATCTCCAGAACTGTAAGATAGTAACTTTGTGTTATTTTAATTCACTGTTTGTTGTAATTTACTACATCAGCAATAGGAAACTAATACAATCATGAATATCCAACTCCTGTAGAAACTATCTCATTCTGTTCATTCCTTATCCAGTGTCACTGACCATACACCAACCCTTAATCTTGCCTTCCTATCATCTGTTTAACCTGAAGCAACCTTATGCAACAGTCTCCTCACATCTAGATTTCATAATGGTGCTAGAATAATATTTAAAAAATTATAATCCATTTGTGATATTCCTTGTTTAAAACTCTTCAAGGGAGTACAGTACTTTCAAGACAACTTCAAATTTTCTGATGTCAGTACACAAGGATGTTCAGTTCACACTGCTTCCAGTTCTCTGTTCCATTGTCCCCTGTGTGCCCACAGCCTCTGGCTTTTCACCTCTCTGGTCCAGCATGCCACGTACGTCACATCTCCTAATGTGCCCACGAATGTGTGGCCTTTCCTTCTTCTCCTCTAGCTGGGAAATTCATGAAGTATCTATTGAGGAAATATATAATTTCCTCATCAATACAAACACCAGATAAACTTAACCTTCTATGGTTGATATTCAGACTAATGTATTTAAATCTATTTGCTTTTTTCAAACCACATATATCTTTACATAGAGTAAAACTCATTGTTTACCCACACTGTTCTCTACTCAGCACTTTACTGTTTATTTTCATTGGCTAAAGAGTTTATTCTCACCATGAAACAAATGAAAATGCATGATTCTTTCATAGAAGTGTTCATTTGTGGGACTACTTAGAAAATATTTATCAGCTTAACTATGTTATGTGATTAAAATTGTAAAAGTATGACCCCCTCACTGCTTATATAATGACAACTTATACTATTTCAGACATGATAACTATTCTTTCATTAAAATATGAAGAATTTGATAAGGCCATGATTTTCTTTAGAACTCTATTCTGAAAGTTATGTTGTATAAAATATGTAAAAAGAATAATGGTGATAATTACAACATAGTCTCATCATAAGATTATGTACAGAAAAGAGAGATACATAACTCACATTGATATAAGGGAAAATGAAATATAGAGAAGATTTCACAAAGCAAAAATACTTAAATTGAGTTTATAGGTTAAGAAAAAAATGTAAGGACTATCTCAAAGGAGATATGAAAAACTGTATATAAATATAAAAAAATTAATGCATTTCAGAAACCTGTCCATTGTTGAATTTTACTGGAATGTGGAAAGTGTGTGCGTGTTGGAAGTGCAGTTGGGGGTAGTTTTGATAAATAAGAAACAAACGAGATATCTAGACATTTGGAAGGGACTTTTGAACATAAGAGACTACATCTTTTAGAAAATGAGGATGATTTTTCACAGAGGTATAGTGTGATCAAATTTGCCCTTTAAATAATGAGTAGTCAGCAGAATTTAAAGTGGATATGTATAAGAAAAATTTGACAACACTGAAAATAGGAAAACTTGTTAAGATTTTATGGAAATAGATATAATAAGATTATATGTAGGCATATGACACTGAGCTTGTAAAGATAAGTTACACTGTAGTGATATTTAAAAATTAATATGGTATATTTTAGTGGCAAAAACATGGGCTTTGGATATTGACATGTTTTTTTTTTATTTATTCATTTTTAGAGAGAGTGGAGAGAGAGAAGGAGGAAGGAGCAGGAAGCATCAACTCCCACATGTGCCTTGACCAGGCAAGCCCGGGGTTTTGAACCAGCGACCTCAGCCTCAGCATTCCGGTTGATGCTTTATCCACTGCACCACCACAGGTCAGGCTAGATATTGACATGGTTTTAATTCCAGTTAAGCTACTTAGAAAAGTGATTTAATCAAACTAATGTAACTTTAGGAACCTCAGGAATAATAATACCAACATTGTAAAGTTAGATATATCATAGATAAAGAAACTTGGGCAGATTGTGACCATAGGTGTTCAGTAACTGAAAGCTGTTTAAATCATCCATATTTATAAACCACAAGATTCGGCCACTGATAAGAGTAGGAAGTATTAAAAAAGTAGAAATCTCAGATGAATCTAAGTTTTCCAGTTTGTGTTACTAGATGACTCCTATCACATTTACAGAGTTAGGTAGTGAGAAATAAAACCAATTTTGGTGAGAAAAAAATGATCTTAAAAAAGCACATTTTAAACTCCTGTAATTAAAACATATTGAAAGAAGAACCCTACTTAATCTTTATGTTTCTTTTTATCACCACCTTTTTACAATCTTGCATTTATTTTTGTTTAGTACTGTGGGTACAGCAACCAAGAATATAGACTCCAGAGTCAGGACACCTAGATTCAAATCCCAGCCCCATCGTTTAATAGCTCTGTGATCTTGGGTGAGTTACTACACTTCCCTGTGACTCTATTTTCTCACTTATGAAGTAGGAATAATAATAGTTCCTATCTCATAGAATTAAAGACATTAGTATTTTTAAAGACCTTAAAAACAGTGCTTCCTCATTCTAAGAGCTGCAAAATTATATTTTCTTTATATTTTTTATTTGCTTATTATCCTTATAAGGAAGTTTCCTCAATCCTTTTCTTCCTTCTACATCTTTTTCAAATCCTCCTGATGAAAGAAGCAAAAGCATAGCTGGGAAGCCAGAAGTCCCTGACATTCAGTTACTATGACAGGTCAAAAGATATGATAATTTTACAAAGCAAACGTTAGATCTGATGCATGCAGAGTATCATACTTTTGCTGTGGGGTACTAAAGCTTTCTATGCTTGACAAATAAAATTTCACAGGAATAATAGTTCTACAACTTAAAGTTGTTGAAATTTACAACTGCTAGAAGCCTCAAAAATGGAACTTTCTCCTCCAGGAAGTTGTTTTCTTCCCCTTTCACTTTATTAGAAATATCTAATAAAGAGAAATTCTTATATGCCTAAATCAAAATGTCAACACTTTAACATACGTCTGTGAATGTTATATTCTGGCATAAAGTGCTTATATAAATTTTTCAGCACCTAAATATATAGTTTAACTTAGGGTAAGTACAGTTGCATTAGTGAAGAGAGTTTTATGTTTTGAAAAATTATGATGGCTAGTAGTTTTGGGAACCCTGTAATTTACTACTTTGTGGAATATAATTTTTAAAGAGTACCACTTACTATAGTTTATGTGGAAAAATAACAAATTTGGAGGTCAAGTCTGTAATTTATAGTAAGATAATAAATGACTTACTATCATAAAATTTCCCCTTTTGATTCTCCTCTAGTCACTTACAACGGAATTATAATTCAGAGGGAGTTATGACTAATTATACCTCTCAGTCACAAAGTCTATATTTTAACCAATAGAGTGATCTGTATTAGAACTCATATCCCAGCTCCTGCATTGTTAGTACTGTGACTTTCCAAAATGTGTCCATTGGCCCTTACCAGGTTCTCTATATCATATTTCATAAGTGGAATTAAACTTAATATATTAAATAGTAATATATTAAAATTACCATCAGTAAAACAGTTTGAAATGATAGTATTCAAAATTGGCATTTTCTACTTCTCAGGTATTAAAAAGGTGCCTGAACAAAGATAATAAATACTCCTCTGTGTTGTGCTCAAAATAAAAGGATATGTTTTATCAGATGATTTTCAACTCTGATTTTAGAGAAAAAAGAGAACATAAATAAAAACAAAGTCACTGTTTTTCCTCCCTTCTTCCATCCCATTTTCTCTCACCCTCTAAGTGACATCCACAGTAACAAACTTCTAAATCAATTTAATAATTTTAGACACACCCAAAACATATGTTCAGTATACATTGGTACCTTGAGATACAAACAGACCAACATACAAATTATTTTTAAGTTACAAGCTGCGACTTGGTCCATATTTTTGTTCGAGATCCAAGGGAAATTCCAAGATATGAGTCGTGATTCAGGAAGCTGCCGCTAGTTGGCGCATAGGCGCACAGATCCAGTATCGGCAGTTTGATATACTAGTTGACTAACTTAAGAGCTCAGTTACAGAACAAATTAAATTTGTATCTCAAGGTACCACTGTAGCATGTGTTTAAAATGAATTATGTAAATTCTATTAGAATTTATTTCTGTTTATTTATTCTATTAGCATATTATTTCATCATTGGATTTTCTTTTCATATTGATATTGTGTTTTGAGAACTAGTCAAACTGATAGACTCACCTAATTAGTTCACTCACTTAAACTGCTGTACTGCTAAAAAAAAGCTTTGCATTGCTTATAGGAGATTGATGATTTGTATGAGAGTAGAATTCTATCTGGAAACATGAAGGCCAGAAGGATGAAACACTACATTTTCAAGTTCTGAAAGAAAGGACCCATCACACAACTGTTTTAGCCCATAATTTCATGACATACAAGGATACCTTTCTGAATTCTCTGTACCATTCATTGATCTGTCTTTTTCTGTTTTAGTGTAGCACAATTTTAATTATATAACTTTATTTAAAAAGTTGATATCTGGGAGCCAATTCCTTCTTCCTTATTTTTAATATATTTATGGCTATTTTTACACATTTATCCTTTTATATAAATTTTATAAGCAATTTGCTAACTTGTACAAACACTTGTTAGGACTTTGACTGGAAGAATAATATCTTTAAGACAGTGAGTTTTCTCATCAATAAAAATAGTAGAGCTTCCCTCTAATTTAAGACTACTTGATGACTAATCTATTTTTTTCTATAAAATTTTACATGAATTCATTTAAATTTACTTCTAGAAACCATAAATTTGTTGTTTTTCCAGTAAGTCTCAGTTTATAAACCTTTTATTATGTGATACCTCTCAAATATTGAACATTATTTCAATATTTTAAGATGTGTATATTTCACACAAAATAAATCATATGTGCAAAAATCTAGATTGCCCACAGTTCAATTAAAAATGTAAGATTTTATTCCAACAGTGCAGGTAGAATTGAGAGCATTTGAGATACTAAGGAATAATACATCAATACTAATATGGTACCTGCATTAGGATAAAAAATGTTTAAAGAGCCTGACCAGGCGGTGGGGTGGTGAAATGGTTAGAGTGCCAGACTGGGATGCAGAGGATCCAAATTCAAAACCTCGAGGTTGCCAGCTTGAGCATGGGCTCATCTGGTTTGAGCAAGGCTCACCAGCTGAGCACAAGGTCACTGGCTTGAGCAAGGGGTCACTTGGTCTTCTGTAGCCCTCCCCACCTGGTCAGGGCACATATGAGAAAGCAATCAATGAACAATTAAGGAGCCACAATGAAGAACTGATGCTTCTCATCTCTCCCTTTCTGTCTGTCCCTATCTGTCCCTCTCTCTGTCTCTGTTGGAAAAAACAATGTTTGAAGATTTTGGTTGCCCTTGGGAATGTAATCCCTTCTGAAATGTGATTGCATTATATTTTATATCTAAGCATTTACTTATTAACAAAGTATTTTACCTAAAATTTTAAAAATGGAGGAAATTTCCAATGTGGATAGTGCTGAAATTTAGGGCAATTGATGTTGTGGGGCTTGTTGGTGACCTTTGAGTAAGTGCATCTATCCTTCAAACCTCTTAATATATGCTGACATCCATTGCAAAGACCTACTTAAACTACAGAGTATGAAATACCTTTTTACCATTTAGGAACATGGAAAATATATAACTTTTCTTAAAAACAATCCCTCCAAATTTTTAGACAATCAGGAGTTCCTAATCAACTACTGGAGGAAGAAAGTGTTACTAAATTCAAGGTCACTCCCCTTGAAATCTGGGAATTGTTAACAAGAGACAATTGGCTTAAAAGCCCTATTCTAATTCACTATACCACCACCACCACCACCCCTGTTCCCCCCCACACATAAATAATTGAATGTGATCATTCCAGAGTTTGTGTAATTTATCTCAGGAGATTTTCTTAGCATTATTTAAGAAAATGTTCTGTAATTATATTACTTATGTCTTACAAAGAGGTGATACTTATATGCTCTAAACATTTGACCTAAGTACAGTGTGAAATTCAAGCTGATATAGATGAAGTTTTTAGTTTATTATACCAATTTTAATAACTAAAGAAAGAGGTAATGTATATATAATTGTGACCAAATTGAAACCTTCAGCTATCCCTTTTAAGAAAGTATCATCAATTATATCCTTTCATATTTTTCTGTATGCTTGACAATGTCTACCACAATGGTTTAGAGTCTATATTTGATTTATGCTTCCTCCTCTTGGTAAAATCCTGTTAGCAAATAAAGGATGTCAGAGACAGTAATCTAGAGTAATATAAAGAGAAGAAACAGGAGGAGAAATGAATGTAAAAATAAAGAAAATAACTTTTGGAGAGCATCTTTTCAGTGCCTAGTAACTTTATTAATCCTAAAAACAAGGTTGCAATGTTATTTCTCTTTTGCAGAAGAGAAAACTAAGGCCTAAGATTTTCAAGTTCACACAAGCAATGACAGGGAAAGAAATTAAAACTAGATCTCTTAGCTCAAGAATCTATGTTCATTCCATTTTAAGAGTTGTATAACCCTGTTGCTAAAGGCTCTTAGTGTGTTTTAGAAATCTTGAGGAGTACTTGCTTGTATAAATGTTTCAGAGCCACTGCTGGTATTTAATTGGTAGTATTCTAGGGTAGCTTGTAGACATGCTCCAATATTAAGACAGTTGTACATAATAAATAACTGACCTGTACACCCTGGGACTTGAAAGTTTCCCTCAAGATTACCATAAAAAAACACGTTTTTAATTTTACAAGACTCAAGCCTAACTCTGCTTTGTATATAATTAGAAGGGTTTTTTTTTTTTTTTTAGGTTTTAAAATATATTGAATTTTCCTGATATGCAACTTCTGGGTAATTCACGGGGAAGATCAGAATTTGTTTTGTTTGGAAATTTCCCAAGAGCTATTCACCATTTCAAAAATCTCTTCACTCATGATATTGCTGCTCATGGAATTTAAACTGCCAGAATCAGTTAAGTTGCCTATATCAGTCTACAATTGCAGCAGGCACAGTCATATGCTTATTTGGTTCTCATATTAAAATGACAAGTATAGAGAAAACATGTCAAAACACTCTGTTGATTATTATTTTTCTTCTCCTTAATACAGCCTTATTCATTATAAAATGTTTAAAAGCATCCAGATACATCATGTCAACTAGTGTAGTTAATCCTACAAATTTTAATAATGAAACATTATTTCATTATAAATTATTTTCTTTGTATTATAATTCTACCATTGTATTGAAATTTTGGTTGTTATATGTAAAAGTTGGTTAAAGTATTGTAAATTTCATCAAGACATTAAAGGAGTCATTGGTTAATAAGGGGTTGAGAATGCTTTACACCACAGTGCGAATTCTGAGGTGGTCTATGTTGAGAAATCTCCAGGTTTAAGAGGTGGGCTTAAGTACAGAACACAATTTAAAGCATGTCCATCTAGAAGCATCAGAGTGACTTGGTTTTTAGGAGTGATTCTTCAACATCTAGTTTATCTTTCCTCAATTGTGAAATAGCTGTAGGTTTTTAAGAATTTATACCAATCAGGCTTATTTCTTGAACTGATATTATGGAAATATCTTTTCTATGGTGGTGACTAATTCAAAAATAAGCATGGGGACAATTTCTGAACAATGACACAAGGCAAAATTGCTATAGACTACTGGAAAAGTCCTTTCCCATACTTAAGAATTGAGAAACTTCTCTCTTGTACCAGACTTAAGCAAGAATATGCAGGCAGACATATAACTACTGGAGAAAATAGACTCAGGATGAAGCCAGCTCTTTTGTCAACAGATATAACAGAGATTCTTTAATGACAATGTTAAAATTAATGCAACTACCAATACTGAGGTATATAGAACCTACATGCTTTTTCTCTGATGTGGAAGTATATTTATATTTTAAAGTTGACTTCTTATCAAAGTGTAAGAAGTATAATATATGTACAGGATTGTGTACAAATCTTAATGGATAGCTATTTTCACTTTACTCTCATTCATTCTGATTGTCTCTAGGAGAAAATCTCATATATCTTTAACATCTCTTCAACACTTCTTTAGCTCCCTTTTTAACAGAGAAAATAGCCCCCAATTTAGTCCCTTCAGCTGGCAACACTGTTTCACAAAGTAAACACACCCATAAAACCAGAATCCAGATACAGAAATAAAATCTTACCAGCACTCAGGAGTCTCCTGAGTGGCTCCTCCCAGTTATTACCCTCACAAAGCTCACCATGTATCCTGTCTTCTAACACCCTATGCTCATTTTCTCATAATTATAAGCCTACTCTATGTATGTCATGTTGTGTTTTCTCAGCTCTATTTTTATAAGATTCATCCATGATCTGTGTGTAGTTATGGTTTAATCTCTCTCATTGTTATATAAAATACAGTATCCATGCTACAACTGACAGGCATTTGTTTTGTTTTTCATTTTGTATGATTATCACTAGAACTGCTATGAACATTCAATGGTGAACATATATAAGCATTTTTGTTGATATCTACCTAGGAAGAGAACTGCAAGGACATAGGCATTTATATGCTCAGTTTTATTAAATACCACTTAATGGTTTTCCAAATGTTTGTACAAATTTATAGTTCTGCCAGCAAGGTATAAAAGTTCCAATTGTTTCACATCCTTGCTAACATTTGGATTGGTCAGGTTTAGTTTTTTAGCCACACTGATGGATTAATATTTGTATCTTATGATTTTAATTTACATTTTCCTAATTATTTTAATTTACATTTTCCTAATGACTAATGAGAAAGAACAGATTTCATATGCTGTTTGTTCACTTAGTATCTCCTTTGTAATGTTCAAATCCTCTGTTTATTTTTCTAATTGGGTATCAATTTCTTAATGATTTGTAGGACATTTTGTATGTTCGTGATATTAGTCCTTTGTGAGCTATATGTATTAGCAGTATCTTTGATCCTTGATGTCATCATTGAAAAACTGGATTTAACAGCGCTGTGCTATAAATATTTAACAACTAGCACTGGCCCTGGCCGGTTGGCTCAGCGGTAGAGCATCAATTCCCGGCCAGGGCACATAGGAGAAGCGCCCATTTGCTTCTCCACCCCCCTCCACTCCTTCCTCTCTGTCTCTCTCTTCCCCTCCCGCAGCCAAGGCTCCATTGGAGCAAAGATGGCCCGGGCGCTGGGGATGGCTCCTTGGCCTCTGCCCCAGGCCAGGCACTAGAGTGGCTCTGGTCTTGGCAGAGCGATGCCCCAGAGGGGCAGAGCATCGCCCCCTGGTGGGCAGAGCGTCGCCCCTGGTGGGCGTGCCAGGTGGATCCCGGTCGGGCACATGCGAGAGTCTGTCTGACTGTCTCTCCCCGTTTCCAGCTTCAGAAAAAATAAAAAATAAATAAAAAAAATAAAACATCTAGCACTGAAGGAATAAAGAAAGCCCTCATTTATAATGTTCACTAATATCTGTGATGCAAACACACTTACATGACCGATGCGGGGTTATAATCTGATGTCACTGAATAGAGTTTCAGAACAACATTATATAGTATTTTCACTATAAAAATGCAAAAGATAAAGTTTCAGAACAACATTATATAGTATTTTCACTATAAAAATGCAAAAGATAAAGTATAATAACAGTAAAATAGCAAATAAATGTGTTTTGATGTTTATCACCTTTATTTTTAATATAATTTACACAGATGTAAGTTTTTAACATTGGCAATGTTTAACAGCTGACTCATAAAAATTCCTGAAAATTAGCTGTGGACTCTCACAAGCCAGTACACTCCAGCTCCAGCCCATTACTGGAATCTAGTGACCTTATAGCCACACTTTTAATGAATTTTCTCTTAATAAGTACATTTTTTATTATCATTATATTGAATAATGTTTTCTTGAAGCATGTCACACAACAGAAACATGCACATATATTAACTGTAGTGCTGGATATATTTCATAAAGTAAACACACTCATTTAACTACCACCCAGAACAAGATATGGAACACATCTAGCCTAGAAGCCTCCCACATATTCACTCTCATGCATTAACTTGAAAAATTAACCATGAATTTGACTCATCATTGATTAGAGGGTTTTTTTTAAAAAACATTATATATGAAATTCTTCTTTGCTTATATTGGAAGCAAGTCTCAGCATGGTACTATTAAGTCCTTAGCATCTCTCTACAACTCACTTCTTTCCTTTCTTGACAATGGAAAATTGAGATTTAATCCTTCTAACTTCAGTGGACAATTTTAACTCAAGCTGAAATTTAATTACATTGTCTTGTTTTCATTGATATACCTTTATGTTTATTTTCTTTTTATGAAAGAATACTAATTTCATATCTATAAGAGTAATAAAAAAATGTCCCTTTCAAATAAATAACACTGAGTATAAAATTGAGCAAATTTCATGAGACTTCCTAACTAGTAGTAAAGTTAATACTTGAGTGTAGTAAACTTTTTATTGGAAGTACACTAATAAGTGTACACGAAGATATTTGAGAAACTCTGATTATTATATCTAGTGTCCCATGTAAGGACAATGGTACAGAATAACTACTTTAAGGGAGGTCAGAATGAATGAAGAAAAGCATTTTGACTCAGCAGAGGCAAACACAGTCCGAGGGGCTGTGAAGACAAAGGTTCTGCTGAATTTCCATGTCAGGGGGCTTCAGCATCACTTCTTAATTAGTTGAGGGAAATTTTCTGAGGTAGGTTTCAAGAGTGATCTGACAAATTTGGTGACCCTGATACCTTCTAGAAAGATTTACAAATAGAATATTACTTGTCCACCACTGCTGTCATTTGGAATGTTTAATTAGGTTATATTTCCAATAAAATGTATTAACCTGTCTCATATTTTAAATGCATGTGCAATATGTTTTATTGAGCATAACTAACAAGTAAGTGGAAAATATATTGCATTCATTTCCACAAGGAAAACACAATGCCAGCTTTTCCAATGTACACCATAATTATGGCATAACAATAGGATTATGACTGTGGGGAATGTGTTAACCTATGAATTTATAAGAAAATTCCTCCCAGAATGAAATCCTCTGGTGCATCTGTTATGTATTTAGACTTTTAAAAAGTATAGTTTGAGCCAAGCAGGTGTGCAGTTCTATCACCCATGAGATCACATAAAATGAAAAGTTCATGACTGTCCACAAGCTCTGCACGAGGATCAAGGCAAGGTACACCCCTTCGCTCACACCGAGTTTCAAATCCACGGTTCTCATGGGAATGTGTAAGCGGACTAGTGAACTTGTAACAGGAACGCACAATTTGGCAAAATAGTTATTTCTGCTTTTTTCTAGTTCTTAGACAAAGAAGTCGCATTCAGGGGAATAATGTTGATTCTTGATAATGAAATAAAGACACTGACAGTCCCTTACTGAGTATGTGTGCCTATGCATTTGTATGTGTGTGTGAATGTATGTACTACAGATGTGTGTGTTTCACTTAGCGTTTTTTTTTTTAATGAAATAGTGGAGTAGTTTCATTTCCCCACAATATTTTTATTTTTCCATTTTATCGGTCTTTCTTTTCTAAAAATCACATGGAATGCTTCCATTGAAGATAAGCTTTTTTGTCTCCCTTATTCCTCTCCTGTTTGTGTCTGTTCTCACATCTTCAACTCAATAATATGCTTCTAAATTTAGTCACTTCAATCAGCACAAAGCCAAACCCTTCCTCCCCAAGAGAATCAGAATTTTAAGTTATTGGAGGATAGCAAGAAGAAACTCCCCCTTAACTTTGAAATTTCACCTGCTTTATCTTCCACTGCACTTCCTCTTTGTTTTCTCATCTCAGAAGTAGAAACTGCCAGGATAACAGTAAAATTAGAGAAGGGAGTGTGTCTGTCTTTGTAAGGCAATATGTCCAAGGAAAAGGTATTTCAGAATTCAGGAGTAAAACAACTCACACCTCACCTCTGGCCATAGTAATGACTTAGTGGTGGGGGTGGGGGGGACTCTGAGACAGAACAAAATCAGAGGTCATCCCCCTTCTTTGTGCCTTTGCTCTGCTCTCCTCTATTTAGATTTCTTTCTAAGTTATCCGCTAGATCAGTCCTTTGCACAAGACTGTCTTATTTTTCCTTATAAAGAGAGACATCTATTTAAATTATTTTAATATGTGACAGCTGTTAGATACAGAACCGCGTAGTGACCTCCTAAGAGCTAAACTTGATTGTTAAAGCAATGGTAGAAAATGGTAAAAGTGGTTGTTCTGTTGCTCTGACTCAGCGTGATCTACAGCTGGCCCACCTCCTTCCTAATAGCTCTGTGTGGAATGAAAAACACCCAGTTTGCTTTTATTTTGCAGTCACCATTGGCTCATTAGGCTTACTGCATGTAAAATTGCTGTCTCTGATTTACTGAGGCAGCATATAAGTAAACACCTTCCATTCCACCAATTCCCTGAGCACTTTCCAAACATCTGTAAAGAAATTCCTTAACCAGTGACTCATATAGCCACATCTGAAGAAGACCTCAGTGAGAGACTAATAACACATAACTATCATAGGGCAAAGTCATTTAGAAACTGGGACAGAAACTAGAAAGTGATATCAAATTTCATATTTTCATAGAAATCAAAAGTATGCACTGCTATTTAAAAGCAGGGTTAGTTTCCATCATATTTCCCAGGCAGTGGAGAATCAATCATGGACCTCTGGTGCCTCAAAGAAGTTCTGATGGGATGAAAAGAGAGCTGTGCTAACTAGTGGTTCTCAGCTATTGGAGCTAATTGGCCCTGAGAAAATGTTCCACAGTACTCCTGTTGAGCTCACAATTATAATTCTTGCTTCAGGATCAGTACTTCAAAGTTATAGATATATTCATGTCCCATTACTAGAGATTTATCATGTGAGAGAGGAATTACAGAGACCACTCTCTGCTTTTGCTTCTTACTCTTGTAAGCATTTGTTACTACAAGTAAAAGGAAATGTAATAATAAAACTAGTTAGCATTTGGTTATCACTTTAATCACCACAGAATCATATCATTTTTGTCCATTTGGAAAAATATTCTTTATGCATTGGTTTAAACACAGTCCTCGCCCTTAGAGCAGTGGTTCTCAAAGTGTGCACCCTAGAAGATTTCCAGGTGCGCCCTATGGTTTTCCAGAGAAATATGTGCCTGTTGGGGACTAAAAAAACAACAGAGTTTTGGAGTATAGATATTTGGGTGACAGAGGTGTGGGAAATTGGCTATAAACTGACAGTCTGCCCAACCCCCCACCTCACTTGCCAGATTAGGTTGCAAAAGGCTGTTAAGCTATAGAGCTGGATCGTTTACACTACCCCCCTCCATGTTCCCCGGAAAGACTGGAGGCAAGTTTCTTCTATACTTTCTTTGGTGTAAAGTTAAGATGATATGTATGGTGGGGGGTTTCTGCACTCCACACAATCAAGAGTAAAAAGAGAGGAATTCTTCAATGTATTAATGAGAAAATGAGAGTTTGCCTTTCAAATATATGCCCAAACATTGAAGACATCGCTAGGACACATCAGGCTCATGTTTCTCACAAACACAAGAATATAAAAACTTAACACATTCATGCCAGGACCTACCAAATTTACTAAATCTTACTAAGAATGTATCTATATATATAAAAAGATAACTTTTGTCATATTTTTATTTTTTAACCCCTCTTTTTTACAAACTCTAAAAAGCATAACTCAAAAATGTAACATAAAAATGTTTTTTAATGTCAGAATACATTTAATTTTGTTGTATTTATTTTGTTTAATTACCATAAAAGCACGCTTGGACTTTATTTTTTTTCTTTAATATTTGACTTAATTATTATAACATATTTCTCAGAAATTTGTATATAGTGCTCCTATAATTATTTGTAGGATTTTAAATGCTCCCCGACTTCAAAAAGTTTGAAAACCACTGCTTTAGAGGCTTAACAACTAAAAACAGAGGGACATATAAGAAGTATTAAAAACAATGGAAATCAAAAGTAGTAAAATTAAATATGGTACTCATTCTTTAATTGGGAGTTTGGGTATAAAAAATGCTTTTAAAAAGAATTTAAACACCAAAATGTATTAACTTTGTGTTAATTTAAACTGGCTCTTAAAATATTTTTCTCTTTATTTTGGGATTTTAAACTAGGATAAGAACAGGAGACATTTGGAGAAGAGCCAGAGCAAGCTCACGATTCATGTAAGGCAGAGAGGAAGGTTGCATGAAAACCGAAGAGAAGACATATCAGGACCTTACCGTGATTTAATTCTTATATTTTTATTCTTCAACACTAGAGGTTGGAATACTCATTAATGAAGAAAGAGAAAGAGAGAGAGACAAAGAGAGGAGAAGAGGGGGTGGGGTGGAGGGACTTTTGAAAAGCAGACAAGGGAAAGTGTCAAGATTTAGACAGGAGAATCTAGAAGGGAATAAAGGAGAGCGTCACATCTCAAACCAAACAGCTGTTGGATGTTGGAGTTAGCATGTAGAAAAGCACCCAGTGCAAACTGAAGAGGAAGACAAAGTGCCCTTTGGTTCTTGCCTGGTTGCCATTACTATATAGCACTTTGGAAGGAAAATATTGTGTAGATTCATTAAATAAATAAAGCTTTGGTAATGTGTTTAAATTGTGTTGAAAACCAAAGCACTTCAGGATTCTGAGTAGTCTTAAATTAATGAAGATAACTTTACTATGCATGAATATATTCTATTCACATTGGTCATTACCCAAAAGTCACAATGATATTCTGATTAATAGTGCATGAAGTAAATCTCCCAGATGCCAGCCAGATGTTCAAAAAAAACTAATGCTGTTTGACTTAAGAAGAAAAGTATAAATCATATGTACTTTGACATACATAATGGAACAAATGGAAAGCATCCCATGTGAATTCCAGACTTCTTTCATATTTCTATTTAGATTAAAGATGAGCTAGAAAATGCTATATAATTTCTAGGCCCACACAGAAAGTAAAGGAGAAAAAAATCCACTTATATACAGTCAATGGGCATAAATGGTGAAATATACCCATTACAATTTCGTGAAAATAATATATATTTTTAATTTTTTACTAATACTTGCATCCTAAAAGTCACTGATTGTATTCTGCAACCCACCATTTGAAAACAACTCCAAAAGTGTAAATTAGCAGTTAGGAAATAACAGGAAAAAATGAGTATGGAACACAATGTATCAAAATACTATATATTTAAAAGTAGTAATTTTTCTTTTGCTAATAGTTACTGCAAATGATTAGAAACTAATATATCTGTTTTTCAAAATAAATATAAATTTCTCCTTTGACAGGCTGTCTGATGCTATGATCATTTATAGTTATTAGTTTATAATAAAAAATAGTTTAAAAGCCATCATTTAAAAAAAAGAAATGGTAAGAGGTATGATTAAAAGAATACTCTAAAACAAAAGAGAAAAGAAAACTAGTGTTATGATAGTAAATTTCTAATAATTGACTATAAAAAAAAGAGGCTCAATTCATAGTGTTCCTCAATTCCCATGCTGTGAATATTGCCACCAGGGCCAATTTCAAGTTATTAACCTGGTGTCACTGACCACCAAGTGAGGAAAGGTGTGCACAATTGGCTTTCCTGAGCACTGGTTTCAGCATGCTACCTAAGAAATAAATAAATAAGAAATAATAAAATAAATTTTAAAATCCTATTTTCTCGTGGGGCAGAGAAAAAAATCTCTTGTTAACAGCCAAGATTTCTTCTAATCCAGGTTGGTAGATAGTGGGGTGGGTAGGTAGCTAGAATGTATTTGTGTAATAAAGTGTGCAGTGTTTTGGTGTGAATGTGGTGGAGTACAGTATTCCTATTATTTGATGAGCCAATATTTTGTGGTATGCTAAAGAAAAATTAAAGGCTGAATAAAGACAGGCCCCAATGATGGAGGATTTTTATCATCTGACCCCAAAAATGGAATTTAGCTAGGTTTGCAGCTAAGTTGATCAGGATCCACCATCCATGTAGTGGATCTTAATGTCTATTTTTTTTTCTTCTTTTTTTTATGTTATAAAGAGTAGTGTAAAGAACTCTATTTTTCTATGATTACATATAGACAGATATCATTGAGTGAGAAATAAGACATTCTATTCTACTCTATACTATACTGTGCTATGTTATTTTATATGCATTTATTGTGAGACTAATATGTATCTGAATTCTTCTATCCATTATGAGAAAACAAATAAATATAAGACATTGTCCCTTGCCTCCAAAAATCTTAGAATCTTAATTATTACATAATGTACAGTAACAAGATCTATATCAAATATAGGCCAAGAATTTGTAGTGAGACTTCAAAAAAAGAATAAATAACTATACTGTATGCTCTTTCTTAAAGTAGAAGTAGACAGATAATACTGTTACAGATTAGGACACAGAAACTAGCTTCATCCCTAGGAGTTATATAAAATAGTTTGCATTTAAACTTAAAACATCATATCAAATTCAATCTGTTAAGTAAAATTTTATCTTATTCCTGTCTTCTCAGTGATATGTACATGCTAAATTACATAGGCCATGAATTAAAATACAATGTTAAAGAATTAGAATATTTCAATAATTTAGAAAATTATGTATCTATGTTTTTAAACTGTCTTATAAAATATAAACTTTTTTCAGTTCCATATAATGACTAACTTGTAAGTTAGACTTCCAATAACTGAGAAACAAATAGGGCTTGACTTCCAAAGACATCTTTTGACAGAGATCATGGCTTTTTAGCATAAAGTTTAAGTTTAGCATAGGTAGAAGAGAAGAAAACGAGTGCAGTATCTGGGATACTCATCATTTTCTCTAACTTTAGTTTCTCTTACATGAACTCTTTAGTCTACGAATTCTTTTCTTTCTTGAGATTTATAACATTTCATAACACTGTATGAATTACAAATCAAGATGTACTATAGAGACAGCAGAGTATTGATTTCCTAGGACTGGAAGCATCAATCTCACTCACAATGACTTTCAGAAATAACCTGATTCTTTTATTTCTGGCCCGTTCAAATGTGAATGAACCTGTGTCAAGACCTCTCTTTAGAAGCATTTGTATATTTTTTCTCACAATGTACCAGTGTTCCTTGCTTAAACCCACTTCACCACAAGACACTGCACTATTATAGTATTTCTTTTAGCTGACTTTGAATTTTTTATTGGCTCATAATCCAATGTCTTTTTGCCAAAATGTACAATAAATTTTATAATGAGGGTATCTGCTATGACACACACACAGTTGACATAAAGTTACTTGTGAATTTTATTTTCATAATAACAAATTAATTAGCACTATTAAATGATGAAGATAAAGGTCAACAGTGCATTAGGAGACGGTGCTCAGAACTCCACAGGAGACTGGCTCTGTGGCAAAAATATAATGCTCTGGGTTGGAGAGATCCATTGAAAAAGTTGTTAGGAACATAATTAATGCATATGTTTCTTTAAAAATTATCTGGAGAAGATCTTAGAAACACCTATTTCAAAGCCCTCATTTTTAAGCAATACATTCAGGGTTTTTTTTCCCCCAGTCATGTAGTCAACACAGAGTTCTCCAGTCTCCTTGACCCAGATATTCTCCGGACCATATGACTCCCTTGAATTCTCCTCACATTATATGTGGAGCTAACTGGGATTCATTCTTTACGCAGATAGTCTGAGGGGACTGAGGGCCTCTTTTCCAACTTCTAGAAATCTTATGACTACAGAGTTTAACTATGCAAACCCATTCCTTCTTAGATTAGAACAGAAATACAAGTGGAACTTTTCACTCTCTTGGGCTCACTGTTCCATTCTTTTCACATGAAAAGGATTCTACCTGTTAACTTTAGGAAGGATCCTGTCTGTAAATCCTGTGTGTACAGGGTTTCAGAAGCAGCATGCCATGTTGCTGACACTTTGTGTCTCTGTTATTCTTTCATGTGGGTAAAGCAAAAAAGAACAACTTGTCATTTTGTTACCTCCTGATACGGAAGAAACTACCATAGTGCACATTCCATCCCACCAACTGAGATTCTTTTAATAAACTCTTCTAGTAAAAGGCAATAGTAAACCATGAATATTTAGTACTTTTAGAGAATTTCTTTAATTTTTACCACCAAATTGGTTTCTTACTTACCCAAAGAATTAAGATTATCAATGAACACTGGAGACATTCATAAAAGAAAACTAAATTCTCCTACTTTACAATTTACTTTGAATCTTTCCATTGGATATTTAAGGAATATTTAAAAATCATATGTGTACAACTTGGAAATTTTTTGAGTGACATAGGGCTTTTTAGTTAAACTTTCTAAGCATTCTTATTTCTCATTCATAAAATATATCCATGAAAAGTCACTTTATAATGTTATGAATATTAAATGATATAAAGTATGATATTTCCTAGAATGCATATATTCTCATATGTATTTCTCTTGATGATGATAATGATGATGATGATTGGCATGCAAGTATCTGAAGTAATGTGTAAATGCTAAAATTGTCTAAAGTTTTACATTTAACGAGTAACCATGTTTGTTAATAATTATTTATAATAATTCTTTAGAGAATGTCTACTTTAATTTATACAGAGAGCTGACCTAAGCTAAGTTGCTAAGTCACAACTCAATTTGTACAATTGAGACTGTGAAACTGTTTATATTAGTAGCCTAATAGTTATATGGTAAATAAAAATATAAATAATTTTTCTCTGTATGTTTTATATTATCACTAACATATATCAATTATTTCATGCTTTTTTAACGGCAGAATTTGCTCCTTTACGAAAGGGACAAATTCAACTCCTTCTTTTAAAACTCTTAAACTCCAAATGCATAGGGGAGAATATGTCTCAGAGACAACTTCTACCTTTTCAATATACTTCTCCACCCCCTTCCATAAATCATGGCCTGAACCCAGGGAAAAATTTAATGAAGCAACTCAAAATTCATAGCCAAATGAGGCAAAAGACCAAATTCATGTTCCCAATATAAAACTAAAGTTTTGTAAAGGTTGCAGATAAATTATTTTACTCTGCATTGCTCCGAGTTTCTGAAAACATATTTATTGTTTTCAGAAATAGCACTGGCCTTGGCCAGAAACTTAAAAGTTCCTTCAGGGATTTGGATGACCATGCACAAACATTTCAAACCAGACCAACAGTCTTACGTTCCTTCTCAGAGGCCCAAATGATATCCCGTGAGACAGAGCAAGCTGCTTGTTAAAAAGACAGATCTTATTCCTAAAGAAAGAAAAAGTAATGAAGCCATTTGTTGCCATTAAAATATTTCCTGTTCAAAGGGATACCTTCAAGTTTGTTAGGCTTAAAAATGGAGTTGCCTTACATAATGGTCACTGTGGTTTCAGCATCCTGATTTTAGGCAATTTTTATTTAAAACTATTCTTGTCATGAAAGAGAAAAGGCAATACTGCCAGTAAAACTTCTCAAATCAGGTCAGCAGGTACTCCTAAGCAGTTATTAAGTGCACCTTACCAAGAATTATTATTTATAGGGGAAATAATCTGTACTTCCCTAACCCTATAACATAATAAGCTGCCCAATCTGGTAAAACCTCCAAGCAACATGATTTTGCTACACCACTAGTAAAATACAAATTTGTATTACAGGAAATAGATCATTTGGTTACTCAATATTTAATGTTTCTATTTCACAGCATTATTCATCCTTCTTTTGCTCAATCACCAATTCTATCATTTATTATAAATCTCAAGTCTTTTCCTGACCAGTGTATTTAAAGATTTAACTCTTTTTAACCTGCAACAATCTAATTTAATTTTCTCAGTAAAATTTATAATTATTTAAAATTATCTTGGTTAATTATTTTTATTTCCTTACTTTTATTTCCTTTTTGCCATCTTTAAGACTCTATAAACTCCATGAGGACTTATCTCCATTTTTCACTGCTGTATCTTAGTATCTAGAGAAATCTTTAGTAGATGCTCAAGACCTATTTGCAACCTACCAGAGATGATTTTATGTCTATTTCATCCCAAATTCAGCCTCCCAAAAGTACTTGCTCTTTTTTTCCAGGACATACAGATTTACTCAACATTTTAAATGAAAAAATATAGAGGTTAAGATTCTGGTAAAATGTCTACAATTTCTTATTCTAGTTCATAAAATTTCTTCAAAGAGTTCATGCCATTTACATTCCTGTTCATTGCCACAGTAAATGTAAAACCATAGAAACATCAAGTAATAATAGCAAATCCCACAATAAAAGAATTTTTTTAATTTATAGATAGATATAGGTATAGATATCTAGTATATTTACTGATACCTCCCAGAAAAAAAAAAAATGAACAAGGAGGATGTCTTAGGAGGATAACTAGTTTTGAGTTTTGGTTCTCTGGTATGAAATATTTGTTGTGTTTTGAATTAATTTGAAGAAGAATCAAAGGAAAACTACATAATATCAGTTTTCCAGATCTTTTATCAATTTTTATTACCTATTTTTAATTATCATTAATTTTTTAATAGACATTTATTTAATGCTTACACTCTATTCCAATATGCCAAGGTTTGGAATTGAAGTGAGTCCCTGCCCTTGCAGGGAAAAATAAAGAAAAATAAAGAATTTATAAAAATAAATATAATAACTGACATAACAAAAGTTAAACTAAAGTCTTTGGAAACAAAAAAGAAACAACTAAGTACTTTTCATGAAAAGGATATCATTCATACATATATTTTACTTATAATTATTTATTGTGCCAATATTAAATACAGAAGCAGTACTAGCTGATGAGATTGATATATAGTCTTGAAGAAAATATATAGAAATTACAGTCTATAGAGTACCTGAGAATTTATAATATGGCTGTGGTAAATACTAAAACATGAAAATACATGAGAGTACTTGAGAGGAGCTTAATTCATTGGAATATATCAGCGAAAGCTTTAAAAAGAAACATAATTTCTAATCTATGAATAGGCCTAAAGATTAGCAGAATTATAAAGTAATGGTGAGATGTGAAAAAAAAAGTATCGTAGGCAGGTAAACAGCAAGTTCAATTATCTAGAAAAGAGAATATAACTTATAAGGGAACTTAAAGTTCAGCATAAATGGAGAGTATCGTACATATGAGAAACTGATGAGAAATGAAGCTGGGGAAATAAGCAGAGGTTGTATTTAAAGCACTTGGAAAGTCAAGTTAGATGACTGTTGAAGGGTGATTCTGAGTTTACCAAGGAAAGAAATAAAAACAAGCATTCTCAGAAATACAGGATATATTGTGCAAACAAACAGAACTATGAAAGCCTTATTTAGCTCAATGCCATTAGGCCAGCAAGCTGAAGTTTAGTTGGTGTTGAATAAGTATGGAAGAGACAAGAGATAAAAGCATTGTCTTATCTATCACTTTAGATCTAAAAAAAACTCCTGAATTTCTTTCATAATTCTCAGCTATTGTTATTTCTTAATGGCAATAGACAAAAGCATAAAAAAGCACCCCCCCCCCGAAAAAAAAGTCCAATGCAGAATCTGACTACATCCTTGCCACAAATACCTAAAAAAGATAAATATTTAAAACAGAGATTCATTCCATTCCTGAATTCCCAAGGCTATGCAAGGGAATATAGCTAAAAATCTCACCAACTTAATTTTATTTTCCAACTGCAACTTATATGGTGTTGCTTTTACATAAGATTGTTAAAATACATTATCCTTCATTTTCAAACAAAATATAATCAGTGTTTATCTCTGTTTTAAGTGAGATCTGTGTGCTCAAAATGTATGGGGTTTGGCTTTTAAATTATTTATATTGTTTCTGAATAAAGTAAATTATTACCAGACCAATTTGTCATAATGATGCTATTTTTGTTAGTAGAGGCAAAAATAATCGGAATTATCAGGCCTGTCCTGATGAATGGCCACATAAAGAGTTCATCCTTTTCTAATCTAAATTAAAGCTGCTTTTCCTTTCTCTGTTAAACCTCCTTAATGATACTGCAATCTAATTTGCATAACATATCTTTCATCTATTAAAGATACCTTAGCCAACAGATGGTAATGTATAACATTTTTATGATAATATATAGTATTTAAAATATATATATTATATATTACAGCTGAGCTGAAAATTTAATTGTATCATTAGAAGATATATAAATGTAAGTTCCTTGAAAAAATATATATAGTACATAAAGCTTGCAAGATTTGAGAAAAAGTGCAAAGTCATTGAAGAATGTTGGAGTTGAGTCAGGGTTCATGTGCTTTTCAATTATACATATAAACTTGTCAGAATCGGGCGGTTCATGTTCATAAACTTAACATTTGGTTTGGTTTCAGGGGCCTAGAAATAATCACCAGGCCTCCTCTAATGCAAATCCTCTCTTCTGAAAATACCTTTCCCTAAAGTCATCTTTTTGCTTCCAATATCCTGTCTCTTCAATCCATCTTTACATGACTACCACATTGAATTTTCAAGGCTGTCTTTTTTTGCATTTAGCAGTAGAAAACCACTGATGGTCTTTGAGCAGCTGAGTAAAAGAATACAAGATACTGATTTCTTAATCAAGCCTTTATCTATTTAATCTCAACTGAATTTTCAAGACTTGGGTACACCATTTCCCTAAAAAAAAAAAAGATACTTCTATAATCCTGTCATTCTGATCTGATAAGAATGCTTTGACTAACTCACCATCTGTAATACAGTCATTGTTCAACAACAGCATGGTATGCCCCTTTTCCTATGAAGCTTCTCCAATCACAAAGTCTCTATGTACTCTTATTCAACTCTGGATTCTTCTAAATACTTAAATCTTACTGTATTTTCTTTAGATTGGTCTCACAATAAATTCAAGTAATTGTTGAGTAAATCAGAAGTTGTAGAAGGTAGAGCTGTAATTGATTCAATAAACATATTTCCGTTGGATTCTGTTCTTTTAGGAGCAGACTGATGTACATCTTTACCTATTAATGAATTTTCAGGCTTGTTCTGGAAAAAAATATATACTGTACTAAGTTGTTTTTTGATTTTTTTTACTTACTGAGGATTGTATAAAAAATTGTTATAGTTTGGTTTCTTACTATTTTTTCCCTTGTTGAATGCTGCAGGTAGATTGCCTGTTGCCTTTGAGCAAGTATTTGCAGAGTGGAAGAAAGAAGAACAAAATAGATTTTAAAAAATTCCCAGAATCAGTTAGAGCCAAGATAAACATAAAGTATTTGTTAAATACTACACTCATGTTGAGAAAAATTTAAGTCTTTAAAATGGGTTTAGGTTATAACTTCCAGAGCATTTGAAAATGTTTGAATTCTCTCACTTTGAAATTTCAGTAGTAATTATAAGCTTATTTACATTATGTAAGGCCAGTAGACACGGCCACCATCACAGCCGCCTGGCCCGTGCAGGTTCGCATTGGATTTGGAGAGTCAGTAACGAAACAAGGGAGCCAAGAACTGGCGGGTCATCATCTTTAATCTAGCTTGCACCCAGCGGGCAAGTAAAAATACACACTGGGCTCCAAAACCCACTCATTCAGTGCTCACAAAGCTACTGACTTATCTGAGTTTCCTAGAATCAAAGGTTTCTAGCTCACCAGACTCATTCCCCTCTGTTCCCCATCTCCTTCCTTTTCCCTGCACAAACTCTGCACAAACTGGCTTCTCACTCAGCACTCCACCATCTTGGCTGCTTCTCCTGGCCTCCTCCACGTGGCCTTTCTCTGCTCTCCTCTCTAATGTTAATCTCAGGAACCTAGAGAGAGCAAGCTCCCGGTCTGCCCCACTTTATAGTGTAGAAAGCATAACCTTTAATTCAATATACAAACAAGAAAGTCTCTGATACAAAGTCACTTATCTGAGGCATAATGGTATTCCTCATGAGAGTGTACCACCACACATCAAAAAGGGTGGGAAAGGCTTAGTCCCAAAACCAAGCCCCAGGCTACAAGGATCCTGCCTGCCCACAGCCTGCCCCCAACACATATTAATGTAATCATGCTCATCCCAAGAAGGGCAACTAATATCACCTGGGCAATGGGCTTCCACGTGGGCACTGCCATCTTTAACAACGTGAGCATAATATATTTTATCTGCCCAACACGTTATTTTTTCTTATCCACTTTGTAAGCATTTCCACTTGGTTTGCTTTTGTAATCTGTTTCTTTGTTGATATTCATTATTTGCTGAGTCACTGGTGTCACACTTTTCTTTAAATCTTTAAATACAGCTGTCTTTGTTCTTTGAAAATATGAATAATGGTGATTTAAAATCCTTGTCAACTAAATCCAGTATTTGAAGACAATTAATGGCAGGGTTTTTTTTTTTTCTGAGTTTGGGTAACATTTTTATTTCTTTGCCTGTTTTATAAGATTTGTATAATACTAAACATTTTATATATTTTAGTAATTCTAGATTTTGATGTTTTCTTACTGAAGGTTGAAATTATTTTATTTGTTTGCTTAATAACTTCTCTGGATTAAATCTGTGAAATCTATTTTTCTTACATGTGAATTTTTGTTTTTTAGTTTTTTATTGTTGTAGTTTTTATTTTTTTAATTTGAATCCCTAGAAGCTCATCTGTCTGAGCACCTTGGGACTCAGCCAAAAATTAATCAGATTTGTGTTCAAATATACCCACAGAATAAATCTACAACTCTTTTGATGGCTCCATGAGTGGCCCAAGAAACACATTTAAAGTTGAAGCAATTTTCAAGTCTGCCCTGGCTCTTCTGTCATGCTCTCTCATGTCTCCTCTGCACATGTGCACAGGTTCTTGGCCAGTGATATGGGTGGCTTGGGCCCCCTTCCATCTCTTGGCTATGCATAAACCCAGTCTCAGTTCAATACAAGATCTGTAGAGAGCTTATTAAACCCCCTACACCTGGTTTACCTTCCTGAACTCCCTGAAAAATTTCCTACTTATAAGTTATTTGCTCGCCCTAAACAAATAGGCTCACAAGGCTGCTGGCCCACCCTGTTGGCTCTTCACTGAGGTAACCACTTTAACTAAGGTGACTAACATTTTTACAATAAAAAGGAGGACATAAATAAATGGAGGAAAACAATATAATAAATAAAAGAAACATTTTACTCACTGCAACAATACACTATAATATGATAAATGCATAATAAAAACATTTGTAATATTTTATATTGTAATTATGCTTACATGCCTATTAATTTTTAATAATAATTGTAAGAAAAAAGTACTCATTTAGATACAAATACGTCACATCATATGCAACGGATCGACTCTGCATCGATTGAATATGGACATTTACAGATTAGTTTTACAATATCAAAAAGAAGGACATGTAGGAGGACACTTTTTGAGGGAGGACAGAACTTACAAAAGAAGGACTGTCCTCTTTAAAGGATGATTGGCCACCTTACTTTAACTGACAGTGCTTCGTTTCAAGGGAGCCAACTGCCTGTAGCAGCAGCCGCAGCCAAACTACTATTTTTCATGGTCTATCCCAGTTGAACTACTTTACCAAAAGTGATGAGGTATTTCTAGAAGCATAGCTGATCAAGAATGCTACATATTTCCACTGTTCTTACTCAAGGTTTGGTAGTTTTCATGAATAAACACTTTTTTATGTATGCATCTTATCTATTTCCCAGCATTTAAATCATTGTTTTTGACAGCTTTGTACAGCATTACAGTCTTTTTGTACAGAGAGAACTTTTCAATCTTATTATTTCATTGTGATAAAAAATAAGTTTTCCGTTCTCCCCCCAAAAAGACCATTACTGTCAAATTTATCAATGGGCAGTCTAATAATAATTGATTTGTTTAATATCTCCAATTTGATAAGTAATTATGCACAGATGATATTTTTAAAAAATTCCCTATTGCATTTTTAAAAATTTACTTAAGCATTTTGAGTAATTACATTAGTTATAGACATGATCTAATCTTAAGAAGTATGCACCTCATTCCCTCTTTGAAATTTATCTTTCCCTTCAACAAGCATATTTTATATCATTTATATAAACTTTTCTCCTCATTAGAAGTAAAACAAACCAAATCTTATATATTTTTTTCTATCATCATCATTTCTATCACAATCATGGTACTTCAGAAAACATTACAATTTATTACTATATCATTTTGAGGTTTAAATTTATAAAGAGATTTTTCACTTTTCGAGGAGGAGAGGCAAAGATTATTCAACCTATTTGTGTTTATTTGTTTTAGATTAGAGTTAATTTATTCAAGTCTTTACATCATTTTTCCTGAGACAAAAAAAAAACTGCATCATGCTTGCGAGCTGACAAATACTACTGCAGGAGTAAGGTTATCATTAGGCAGAGGTCTATTAATATTGACATTATCAAGTTGGATATGCCAAACATAATCTCCACGATTTCCAATGGTCATTCAGAGCTGTATTTACATTTTAACTTTAAATTATGGGTTTGTACATGTTTTTATAATTTTAAGAAAATAACTGCTTCTAGTATTATAAGGTTTTATATGAAAGAAAAACTATGCATTAAATAATTGTTTCCTTAATATTATCTTAATTAAAATAAATGTAAAAATTTTAAAATGAGAAATAATTTTATGAATCCCTACTAACCTACATCATAGACAAAGATTCAGAAGAGAAGTAGAAAATAAGGGGGAAAATTAAAGTACATACAGTAATAGTTATAGGCTTGGACTGAAAAAAAATATTTTCTTCAATATAAAAATATGAAAGATCAAAGAATATTTTTTCAGACTTCCATTTTAATTTTATTGAATATTTTATAGTATATTGTAGCGAATAGTACAAGTAAAATTTTGATTCATTTTCTCTTACATAACTACATTATGAATTTAAAAACATGCCCTGGCCGGTTGGCTCAGCAGTAGAGCGTCGGCCTAGTGTGCGGAGGACCCGGGTTCGATTCCCGGCCAGGGCACACAGGAGAAGTGCCCATTTGCTTCTCCACCCCTCCACCGCGCCTTCCTCTCTGTCTCTCTCTTCCCCTCCCGCAGCCAAGGCTCCATTGGAGCAAAGATGGCCCGGGCGCTGGGGATGGCTCTGTGGCCTCTGCCCCAGGCGCTAGAGTGGCTCTGGTTGCAACATGGCAACGCCCAGGATGGGCAGAGCATCGCCCCATGGTGGGCGTGCCGGGTGGATCCCGGTCATGCGCATGCGGGAGTCTGTCTGACTGTCTCTCCCTGTTTCCAGCTTCAGAAAAATCCAAAAAAATAAAAAATAAAAAATAAAAATAAAAACAGACTGTGCAATTTGGCTGAAGAATAGGCAGATAAAAAGACAAAAAAATTATAAGAAAACAAATGTAAAACTTATTTTTAATTTAAAAAATGTTTTCCATAAATGAAATAAAGTTAATTGTGCCAAAAATCTGTTCACAATAAGTTATTTGTAGCATATTCAAAGTGTGTGTGTGAAAATTAATAGCTCACTACAAGGTTGATATGTAGCATTATTTAAACTGACATCAAAGTGTGATTTTAAAGAAGAGAGCCATTTTGTAACATAGCGAACAATTCTGTCTAAACTATTGTTGGTGATAATAATCTTTTTGCTCAATATGAATTGCCTCCTATATATTGTTTTGATTTTTACCCAGAATTTTTAGAAACATTTGCCCTAAAAATTAGACTTGTATGAAAAATAAAACTGCTGATTGGAAAAATCTATTTCATTAATCTTAAATTTAGTTTTTCACTAAGTGGGGTTATACACCAACTTTCACAGTTCCTATTCTATAAGCTTTTGTTTGTTTGTTTGTTTGTTTGTTTAATCTGAGATAGTGGCAAAACACTCAGTTCTTTAACAGTTAATGACTCATGAATTTATTACATAGAAAAGTAGACTTACCATTAAGCCAATTATTTCTAATAAGGCTTGTTCATGCACCTTTTAGGCTAGCCTTGGCTTCCAGAGACCTTTAGACAATTAGAAGTATTAAATCTACCATTAAAGGGCAAAGAGCTGGAATCATTGAGGATATTCAAAAGAATATGCCAAGACACCAAAGGCAATTCACAATAAATTTTGAAACCTTCAGAAATTGGCCTTGTTGGGTTTGCTATAAGAAGAAATGCACTCTCAGGTGTGTGTATAATACATTTTTAATGATTCCATTTCTACACTGCAAATCCAGCATTTAAGTCAGGATATGGGAAGTAATCAGCATAAAATACATGGACATAAATGGGGTCAAGACATTGACATTTGGGTCTATAACAGTCTGTGTCCAGGAAGTTGTTCATAAAGTAGTCAGTGGTATTCTCTGTGTCTTAAGAAAATGTTCTTACACATGCCAAAAAATAAGAGTAATTAATAGGGGCTTAAAATGTAATCTTGGTGCCATTTTTGTTAGTACCTTGTCTTTTGCAAGACAGGACAGAAGAGTCGTTGAAATTATTTGAGCAGATAAACATTTGATACTTAGTGCTGTCTACAACAGTGTTTGAAATGAAAAGATATTTGCTACAGCTCCCTTACTATTAACAAGCTACTGCTTCCAGAGAATCAACACAAAACTGAGCATCAACAAAAAGTTGAGAAAAAGATATCCAAAGAATATTCTAATGACTCAACAGTTCATCTGTCACTGCCATTTGTGCCTCAGTCTTTTGCTCTGCTGTATATTTTTATCATGAGTAAGAGTTCAAAATGAACTTTAAAGTACAATTTTACAATTTATTAATTTAAAGTTTTTGGGGAAAGCCATAGAATGAAGTGAATCAATATAAAATGGTAGTGCACTATAGCAAACTTTTTAAAAGTCTTCACTTCTCGGGCTGTGCTTATAAGAATTTATTAGCTAACGTTATATGCCATATGGCAACTTTGATTTATAAACTGCAGGTGTTTCATTCCATTTTTCCAATTATTAAATAAAAATATTTTTATGGCAAGGATTTTTCCTTGTTCTTCTCCAGTACATTTTTTTACCCCCCCAAAAATGAATGCCCATTACCTCATCTAGTCACTTTTGTTTAAATGAGTTTAAAAGCACTCACTGTAGAGATTTTCATTCAATCATACTAAAAATTAGGTAGAGAAACCTACATTCTCTTCAGATTATTCATTTCATAATTTAATCATTTGTGTAAATCTACATAAATCCTCTTGAACAAGATAGCTAATCAAAAATCCTTTCAGTATACTTTCTGGTCATCCCGGGAACTACCACAAGAGGAGCAGGTGGCCACCGCACCCCTCTGCCCTCCCACTCCTTTCCTCCTTTGGGCTCTGGTGAAGGCTGCTTTGTTTCCTGGGCTGGGTACCATTCCACTTTTATGATGTTGGGCTTGACTGGTGCATACTTAGCTGAGCTCATCGAAAGAGCCTGTAGAGGATTTTTTGCCAGCTGCTCTGTTGCTACACAGCAAAAGCCATAAATTCTTTATTGAACTAACCATCACTTCAAAAGGAGATTGGTCAGGAGCCAAGTAGAGACAGTGAATAGAGGAGGTTTTTAAACTGCAACCTTGAAGCTAGCTGTGGAATCCCGACTTGCCACAAGCTGGAAGTGGCCCAAACCAGAAGGAATTTCAGTCAGTGAGGAACAAGAATCACAGAGTTTTTTGGGGGGCAAGGAGAATATCACAATGTCTTTCAGACAAGATCTTGGCCAGGTTTCTGTGAAGCTATATTAGGAAAGATTTACTTTTTTATTTTTATTTTTTAGTTAGCATTTGGATTTAAGAACTGAAACACATAAGGAAAGAAAGCTCATATATATTCCTTCTGTCTACAGAAGCTTAGACTATGTAGACCCAATATTCTGCACCTACAAATACAACACTTGAGGCTGGACAGCCTTGAGCAGCTTTATTAGAAAGAGGGCATAGGGTCTTAATTGGCTTATTTACATCCAAACAAGTCAGTGCAGTCTGTGGTTTTTTACTTTACTATAATGATAAAATGGTGAAAGGTAACATTTATTGAGCACTAAATATGCATAAACCATTATGCTAACAGCATTACATGTTACTAAAATATATGAAACTGCCATCTGACCACAATTGGCAATTTCACCAGGTTCTTCATAATTTATTATTTCATTTAATACTCACAATAACTGTATGAATAAACATCATCACATTAACCTTGGAGATAAAGAAATTAGTCTTTTCAAACTTTTGTTGAATAGGCAATGTTTGAAGCACTTGATAAGAATTAACTATTTACTACCTCAATGTCCCAATGAGATAGATGATATCCAGTATTAAGCTCTAAATACAGATGAGAAAGCTGAGCCACAAAGGGTTGCACAACTAACACAAGTATAACATAAACCAAGGCACTGTGGTTCTAGCAACAACACACTAAGATGCAAAAAATCATGAATTTCCAGCATCACACAATTAGGAAGGTACACCTACACTTCAGTCCAGAGCTTACTGACTTATAGCCTATACTCTTAAGAACCACTATGCCCTGTGACTGAGAACTAAGTAAAACTGGCCAATGCTTGGCAAGTATTCTATAGTTATTAGGGATGAAATTATTTGGTTTCCACTTTATAAGAGAAACTAACATTTATCAAATGTTCAGCACGTGCTAGACATCCCCATTGTGTAATAGTATCCCCATTTTAAAGATGGAAAAAAATGGTTGAGTGGAGTTAAGTAACTTGTCCAAGTTGGCAAAGCAGGTGTTCAAACCCACGTCTGTCTCATTCTAGTTCTATGACGCACTGGTAAGAGGAGGAATTTGAGAGCACTGAAATGCTGAATCTGAAATTGAGCTACTGGGCTTGCTTAGAGCTCCTGAGGAGATTGAAAATGTCTTCAGGACTTTGCACGTGCTAAGAAGTGAGGTACCCTGGTCTCTTGCAAGCTGGAGCCAGTAGTGATAAAAAACTCACTCATCATGCCAAGCTGTGCAGAATGTAGACTCACAACCTCCATAAAGCTCCCAGTGTCTTCTCTTCTGCAAGAAGCTTTCCCCTTCAGTGTGAAGATCAAAACCTGGTCTGCACAGGCCTCCTCACGGAGATTATAATCAAGAAAGGAAATAATCTGAAATAAAAAGCACTGCTCCGGAGAAGGGAGGAAAGACAAGAGCCTTGACTACCCTTGCTTATTACATGCAAGACAAGCTGGCTGCAGCTGGTGCATGGGAAACTCATTATGGCCACTTGAAGCCTTGGCAAGTGTAGCGAGAAAACTGAGAGCCCGGCAAGGAGCCTCCTGGCCCAATAGTCAATCAATCTGCTGTCAGGTAAGAGCAGACAGCACAGAACAAAGGGAGGCAGCAGATTAGGCCCCAGTAGTGAGTGCACATGGTCAGCTAAGTAAGAAAACAGGGCTGGCTGGATCATAACCAGCAGTGATGGTAGAAGTGGCTCAGAATAGAATGATTTTCAGTTTCTCTGAAGAAGAGAGGTTTAATAAAGGACTCTTGAGCAAGAGGTGACTTCATTACTAATAACTATATATAATAAAAATGATAATAACAATTTAATAATTGCTCTATAGTATTAGTCAGGACCCTGGCATTAAACAGAATTCCTATCAGATGTGTTCACTAGGAAGATTTTAATGAGGAGACAACTTATAGTTATGAGGGGAAAAAAAAGAACCACCCAAAATATTGAGATACCCCGAGGCTAGCAACAGCCTGAAAGGGGTCAGGGGAGAGCACTGTGCTGCTAGGGACCAGTGACAGTTCAGGGAGCTGTGATTTCACAGGATTCAACCACTTTGGGAACTGTGATGCTGAAGCTGGAAAGGAGTCAGGAACGTGTTCCCCGTCTTGATTTTTCTCTTGCTCTCTGATCTCTTGCTAATGCCTTCCATTGGCAGAACCAACCCAAAGCCACATTGGAAATGAAGTCCAAGCGATAACGATCTGTGCAGGTCAGCTGCTCAGAGATGTGCATATAATGCTTCTACCACAGTAAATAGTTCAGTCTTTATTGAATTCATTGGGGTGACATTGGGTTATAAATTACATAGGTTTCAGGTATACAATTCTATAATATATTATCTATATATTGCATTGTATGTTCACTATCATGAGTGAAGTCTCTTTCCATCACGATTTATACCCCCTATAGCCCCTCTATATCTTGTACTCACTCCCTCATGATTCAGTTTTCAAATAGTGGTCTCAAACACAAATAGCTACAAGACAGAGAGGTATGCACATGGAAGAGGGATCAACCTGAGCCAATTACAAACTATTGAGCATACGCATGTGTAACTGCTCCTTTCAGCCTTTGGGTGATGGGGTACCAAGCACTAGTAGAAGGTTCATTTTTGGAAGTGAAGTTGTAAGTCCCCATTATTATGTGAAATCCCCTTCATTTTAAATGCTGGCAATTAATTGTAAAAAATACTCAATTATCTGATGACCAAATAAAACACATCTGTGAGAAATATTAATCCTGTTTTTAGGAAGTAAATCATATTATGATGTGAACTCTACTACTTTGAAAACATTGGCAATTATATGAAAAGAAATTAGATTCTGTTGTGAACAAACAATAAACCCTCTGTTGAGGAGTTCATTCCACAAGTCAACTCTATCAGATGGCCCTTGCTCCCCGCTCACACAAACACAGATGGAGCAAAGAGTCTAAGTACTTCTTTTTCAACAGCACTGAAAAGTTTTCACTTCTCTGTCCAGTGAGTTTTTCTCTCCCATGTAATATTCCACTTACAGGAATCATTCAGTACTCAAGTCTGAGTAACTGGAAATGCAGGACTCACATTGACTAGTGTGGTTCCACAGTAATTGGTATTCATTCCCCAGTTCACCCTGGTCTGAATAATCCCAAGACTCACCTACATGGCTCCTAAAAAGTTCAAGCAAATTACCCACAATGGTATCAAAAAGATGAAAATGCAGCCATATGTTGGCTTCCCTTCTCTATTTTAATTTTCCCAAGTTCTGCACTACTATACCTTTGGATAAAATACTAAAATAAACTCCCTGTAAACAACCTTTTTCTTGAGCTCTGCTTTCTGGAGCAATTGCTGTTAAGACACCATCATTTCAAAAATTGTGCTTTAGAAAAAATCTAAAAAAGACTTTTCTGACTTTGTCTGAAAGAGATTTATGTTCAAAGAATATTTACTGAATATTTGTAGCAGAAGATCCCACCCAACCCTAACACTACAATATTTAAATAGGTTCGTTTACACAGAGAGAAAGAGTGGGAGGACAACTTACACATCCATGGCCAAGTATTTACCCACATTGAAAATAGAATTTGCAAAAAAGCACAAATTTGTGGTTACTTTTTGATACCCTACCTCTTAGACATCAATAGGAAATCATCTTAACTATTTCATTTTATGTGGCCAAGTGCTGATTTCTAAAGTAGCTTTGTACTCTTTTAGAAAAGGGAGTGTACCATACATATGCTAACATCGTTCACAATAACTTACACAGTCAGTGTGTAGAGCCTAGCAAATAAGTATGTGAATAAAGAAAATAAGGACAGCATCAAGTAATATCTATTTATAAGCATATATTGATCAATTACTCATCAGTCCATCCATTAACTCACATATTTAATGCGCATTTATTATGTACGTTGTATATGCAACACTGTGCTTTGCCATGTGGTTTTCCACAGTGAAGCCAAAGTTCTATTCCTGCCCTCACTAAATCCACAGGCTAGGTGGTGAGAAAGTAAATTTAACATGCAAACATAGCAAATAAATTTGTTAGGGAAGTAAACAGCATTCTGGGATTACGTCATAGATACTTTGAAAACCCAGATTTAAGAGAGAAGAGAAATTTTCCATAAGAAAATTAATTTTCAGCTGAGAACTTCAGGACAAGTTAGAGTTAGCTGGTAAAGTAGTGGGAGTAGGGAAGGAATAGTTCCAGCACAAGATCCCACAGAAAGGTACCAGGGCCAGGGGTTGTGTGCAGCCTGCTGGAATGATTGCATTATTAGAGGAGAATGATGAGGCATTCTCACAAAAGAGGCAGGAAGCAGGTTGGGAAGACCATGTAATTCATGTTATAGAGTGTAGCCTTCACTCTGTCTTGTTTTGAGGTAAAAGGGGACAGAGAGGCCCAGGCTGTCTGAGCTTTCTGTGTGGGAAGGCATGGCAAAACCCAACTCTCAAGGTCAGCTCTCAGCAAAAAGAGGCAGGTGTAGGTGGAAACAAAAGCACACAGAAAGCACAGAGTAACCAGGAAGTGGGATGGGGGGAGAGGTCATCATATGATCACAGTTAAAGGGGATCTGAGAGTATCTGGGTGAAATACTGACATTATTTGGGTGCAGTGATACATGCCAAGTACAATTGTGTATTAGTCATTATAGCTGCACATATCAAAAAGCAAAAATTATTTTGCAGTGATTTGTAAACAATGTCATTTAATTATTTATAATGCTCTGAAGTTATTTAAAAATAATGAAAGTCCTCATTGCACAGAACAGACCTGACACACCGACAGCAAGAAAGTCAGCAATTGGGCGAAGATAAAATGTTTGGACTACCAAAGAACGTTTGTCTTCAGATTTCAGGTCTGCCTAAAAGTTCCCATTTGCTTAGTCCCCTCTAGTTTTTACTGCCCTGGTTTCATCTCCTTGGCCTCAGGAGTAAAGTTTTCTCCTAGTCTGTAACCAGTGATGGGATTCAGCAGAACTGATCCCTAATTTTTTGTTGAGTTCAGCAAACCAGTTGTTAAAATGGCACTTGTAATTAGGGTTCTCTCTAAGGTGAGTGCCTGGGCAACCGCCCAATGCAGAAATCACAAATTTACATTCCTTGCATTTTTTTAATGTTCATCTGTGCAATAGTGTATTCTAAGCACCCCTAGTAATGTTCACTCCATCCATCAGTGCAAAAAATTGCAAGTGAGGATGCCAATCAAGAAGCAATATGGAGCCTGACCAGGAGGTGGCACAGTGGATAGAGTGATGGACTGGGATGCAGGGGACCCACGTTTGAAACCCTGAGGTCACCAGCTTAAGCGTGGGCTCATTTGGTCTGAGCACAGCTCACCAGCTTGAACCCAAGGTTGCTGGCTTGTCTTGAGGAAGGGGTCACTCTGTCTGCTGAAAACCCTCGGTCAAGGCACATATGAGAAAGCAATCAATGAACAACTAAGTTGCTGCAAGGTGAGAAGAATTGATGCTTCTCACCTCTCTCCCTTCCTGTCTGTCCCTATCTGTCCCTCTATCCGTCTTTCTGTCTCTGTCAGACACACACACACACGAAGAAGCAATATGGAAATATCTTAAATAAAAGTTTTATATTTTTTGTCAGGTATTATTTAATATTTTTATTACATTTTAATACTCTTAGAATCTAATTTTGTGTACCTCTTTTATTGTTCTTAATTAAGTATTAAATGCATGAAATAATAAACTATTCTTTGGTATATCTTTTTTTATACTTAAACCAGTCATTAAGGCAGAGAACCAGTTGTTAAATTATTTGAATCCCATCACTGTCTGTGACTATAAATACATGAAAATACATGATAAGCCAGCTACCACCTAAGCAATGAAATGTATTGAGAGCCTGTTTTCACAGTGCCCAGTGGGGGTCGGATGACAGGTGGTGGAGAGTCATCTACCTGCAAGCCTCCCCTTTTGGAACACAGACACATACTCCTTACATCTCAAAATTAGCCTTTTACTTGCTTTTTTAGTTTGCTCTAGGCTCATTTATTGTTAGCCCAGTGCTAGCTTTTTAATATCTTAGGCTCAGTGCAGGAAGGGCACTTCGCAGGCAAATATTAGGAGGCACTCACTGCCATGTTCCTGTCAGCACCTGCCCTGCTCTTGCAGGAACCTGAGCATCAGTGCCTCCTGGAACTGTCCACCTACAACCTAAGCAAAATTCTGGGCCAGCTGAGACTCACTCAAAAAGTGGTGCAAAAAAAGGAAGGCCAGAAATGATTTATTCATCTCCTCACTCCTCTTCCTATCTAACGATGTAATTGGTATCATTAGAGTTCAAAGTGCATAAACTCCAACTCAAGAACAACATAAAGTACAGTCATGGCATCATGGAAATTGCAGAAATACGCAGAGCTCACACTCAAGTTCGGCACATACACAGACATGTACAGGACAAAATTTAGTTCATTACCTTCCTGTGACAACACAGTGGATTAGGACACTCTAAAGATTTCCTTTTAGAAAATTCCTCGTGTGTGTTTGAACCATTCCTTCATCCATTCATATAAAAAAAGGTGTTTGAGTGTACTACTGTATGCTAAGTTTGTGCCCTCTGCTGGGGATACAGGAATAAACTAGACACCATGTAGGTCTCATTTCAAGAAACTAACTTAAACTACTCTCCTGTCACTGTGAAGACAACAGAGCACAGAGATAGGAAGTTCATCAAAGTGTGGAAAAGGCTCTTGCAGTGACACATTCCACATTCTAACTGTCCCTCCAGCATCTCAGCTCTTAGTGGGAGCTGAATTGACTAAAGAGCAATTTTCAAGTGGCAGGTTGAAAATGAGACATGACATGTGTGGTTTGAATGCAAAAGTGCTGATAAACACTTGCCACATGTTAATAACTAGTAGTAGAAGCCATTATTTTTATTTTTATTCTTTGTATTTTTCTGAAGTTGGAAATGGGGAGGCAGTCAGACAGACTCCCGCATGCACCTGACAGGGATCCACCTGGCATGCTCACCAGGGGGCGATGCTCTGCCCATCTGGGGTGTCACTCCACTGCAACCAGAGCCATTCTAGCGCCTGAAGCAGAGGCCACAGAACCATCCTCAGTGCCCAGGCCAACTTTGCTCCAATGGAGTCTTGGCTGAGGGAGGGGAAGAGAGAGACAGAGAGGAAGGAGAGGGGTGGGGGGGTGGGGAAGCAGATGGGCGCTTCTCCTGTGTGCCCTGGCCGGGAATTGAACTCGGGACTCCTATACGCCAGGCCGATGCTCCACCACTGAGCCAACTGGCCAGGGCCAAGAAGCCATTAAATCAGTTGCAGGGGGAATTGGTAGATGGCATAAGAAACTTGTCTTGAAGAATTGAAAAGGGAGTGACGTCACGGAAATGGTGCCGTGAGCAGCACGTCTGACAGATCTCCCCAAAATCACAACAAATTTATCAACTAGAAACAGGAAAATTTATCTTCGGAGCATTACGGAGTTCCACACAAACTGAAAGCGAAAGGACTGTTATCACTTGAATCTGAGAGACGAGGGTGTGGAGGAAGCTACCGCAGGGACGTTCATTCAAGCCGCGAGGAAGTGCGCCTGTGGTAAGTCATCCCGCACTCGGGAGCCGCGAGCCACCGCCGCCGCGAGCCGAGCCGCCGCTGCCGCCGCAAGCTGCCGCCGCGAGCCGCCGCGAGCAGCGCCCGGGTCAGTTGCAGAGCAAGCACCGCCGCCGCGAGCAGCCGCCGCGAGCAGCCGTGAGCAGCTCCCGGGTCGGTTGCAGAGCGAACACCGCCCACACTCCGGAGCAGTGAGCAGCCGCTGGCGCGCGCCCGATCTGGTTGCAGACCGAGCATTGCAGACCGAGCACCGCTAACGTTCCCAGCTGCCCGCGCACGGGGAGCGGGAGAGGCCCCAGGGCGGTATTCCCTACTTGGGAGATTCTCCCCGCGGGCGGGGCACCTCACCCAGCCATTCAAGCTAACAATCAAGCGTTGGGGGAGAGGCGCGCGCAGGCAGCCTGAAATACCTTCTGGAGCACAGCTGCGACCCAATTACTAAAATTAACTTAACCCTTGAAATCTGCGCACCCTCGGTTCTAATTGATAAGATCTCTCTCAGTTCACCGACCCAAGACAAGAGGGGTGATATTTTTTAGTGCCTCTCGCTAAAGGGGTGGGGGCAACTTCTGATTGATAGAGCCTCCATATTCAGGGATAAACGCTAACAAGAAGGACTTGGCAGATAATAAGATCTATACTACACTAGTAGCAAGCAGAGACTAGTGCCTCTTCTTTCCAGCCAAAACAGGCTACAAACTGTGGAAAGCCTGGGTTGAGAGGTCCAACTGAATGCTAGGCGCTGAACAGTCACCTTGACAACAATTGACTCCCACCCCCGCCTGATTACACTGGAGGCCCTGAGTGCCAGAGCCTTTCCCAAAGCCTTGCACTGAGTGGGGATAGAGTGGGGATTTCCCAGCTCTTTGAGCCTCTTACTCCCCAGGCAGAAGCAGTGGCAGCCTCATAGCTGGATCACCAGGCTGCTAATTCAGGAAGGGGGGACTAGGAGAGAGAATCCAGGAAAGCAAACTTTCTCATCGTTGGACCCTGCAAACGCCAACAAGCCTTGACTACCAGTAAGACTAAAGCCAATTATATGACATTGCCATAGAATCCCATCAACTGCAAATCCCTACCTAAGTGTGACACAGGGGCAGAGCCTGGGGTGCAGAGTCACCGACCAGGAAGAGGGAGAGGAAAGAAAAAGGAAGAAGTTAACATCTCAAAATCAAGAAAAATCCACAGACTTTACAACTTGTTCCACTAATTTTTTGTTGTTGTTGTTGTTGTTGTTTGTTTCTTCTATCTTATTGCCTTTATCTCCTCCACCTCGGTCCTTCTATTCTCTGCCCATCTTATGCTTCCCTTTTCTTGAACTACACTACCCATAAGTGTTACATTTTATTTCTCTTCTTCATCCTCACCCTCCTTTGGGGTTATACTCCAGGACACTTAACTCTCACTCTCTCATCTTTTGGGTTTTTTTTTTGTTTTTTTTGTTTGTATTTGTTTTGCTTTATTTTGTTTTTTTCTCTTCCTTTTTTATTTCTTCCTTCGTTCTTCTCTTTTTCTTATTTTTTCCTTTCTATTCGTTTTTTCTTTTCTCGTTTTACTTTCCTCCCATTTAATCCTCAATCACAAACAAATTAGTTAATTTGGGACTCAAGGCTTTTTTTGGCTTTATTTTTCTTTTTCGCTTTTGTTTTTGTTTTTTTCTTGTGAGTTTATTTTTGTGGCATTTTGGGTCCTCCCAACCCAAGGTCTCCATTGTATTTGGTCTTCGCTCCACTTAATACAACAGATTTTTACTTATTATTTTTATTTTTTTCTTCTTTATTATTCCTTTTTTTGTCCTTTTTTCTGGTTCCCTCTTATCCCTCTCATTATATCTCTTAGTTGACCATCACCCGCAGGCAGATCATCTTATGCTTGTCTAAGATTTTCCTCCTTTTTTTTTTTTTGCATTTAGTAGGTCCCTACTCCCCTTTTTTTTTGCCCCTTGAACTCTTCACCGCAAACCAGGCCCTCCATTATAGGCACGATATTTCCCTGAGGAGGGGAGAGGAGGGAAGGAGAAGAAAGAAAAAAAGGGGGAAATGATAAATTATTACTGCTTTTTCTTGTGGGGTGTTTTACCCTTTGTTTTTTTTTTGTTTTTTTTTTTTTTTTTTTTATTTTTTTATTTTTTTTTACTTTTTACTCTTTATTAATTCTAATTAGTGCTATCAACAAGACCACCCTCAGATGCCAATAAGAAAGAGGAAATCGAATATTATGGATACAAAAGAAAGAAAGGTAACACAAATAGATGTGAAAAAAATCTATGGAGAAAAGACTTAACATATTGGACGCCTTGGAGCTAAATGACAGAGAATTTAAAATAGAAATCTTAAAAATACTCAGAGATATACAAGAAAACACAGAAAGGCAATATAGGGAGATCAGAAAACAACTCAATGAACACAAAGAATATATTACCAAGGAAATTGAAACTATAAAAACAAATCAAACAGAAATGAAAAACTCAATTCACGAGCTGAAAAACGAGGTAACAAGCTTAGCTAGCAGAACAACCCAGATTGAAGATAGGATTAGTGAAATAGAAGACAAACAACTTGAGGCACAACAGAGAGAAGAAGAAAGAGACTCAAAAATAATAAAAAACGAGAAAGCCCTACAGGAATTATCTGACTCCATCAGAAAGAATAACATAAGAATAATAGGTATATCAGAGGGAGAAGAGAAAGAAAATGGAATGGAGAATATACTCAAACAAATAATAGATGAGAACTTCCCAAGCCTGTGGAAAGAACTAAAGCCTCAAATTCAAGAAGCAAACAGAACACCGAGTTTTCTTAACCCCAACAAACCCACTCCAAGGCACATCATAATAAAGATGACACAAACCAATGACAAAGAAAAAATTCTCAAGGCAGCCAGGGAAAAGAAGAGTACAACATATAAAGGAAGGCCTATTAGATTATCATCAGATTTCTCAGCAGAAACTCTACAAGCTAGAAGAGAGTGGACCCCAATATTTAAAGCCCTGAAAGAGAGGAACTTTCAGCCAAGAATACTATACCCATCAAAGCTATCCTTCAAGTATGAAGGAGATATAAAAACATTCACAAATACAGAAAAGATGAGAGAATTTATCACCAGAAAGCCCCCACTCCAGGAAATACTAAAGGGGGTTTTCCAACCAGATTCAAAGAACAAAAGAAAGCAACACCACAAGTAACAGCTCCACCAAGAAAACAATAAAACCAAACTTAAACTGTGACAACAAAGGAAAAAAAAGGGGGGAGAGAATGGAGATTAACAGTAGCAAAGGACGATGAAGTGTAGAAATACTTATAAGATAGGGTACTACAATGAATATGGTAGGTACCCTTTTCATTACTTAATGGTAACCACCCTAGAAAAAACCACCACAAAAACACATGACTTAAAAAAGGTAGCAACAGAGGAAAGAAGTATGGAACACAAACAAACAGAAAAAAATGATAGAAAAACAAAAGAGAAGAATCAAACTAGATACAAAACTAACAGAAAGCAATTTATAAAATGGCAGTAGGGAACCCACAAGTGTCAATAATTACACTAAATGTAAATGGATTAAACTTACCAATAAAAAGACACAGAGTAGCAGAATGGATTAAAAAAGAAAATCCAACTATATGCTGCCTACAAGAAACACATCTAAGCAACAAGGATAAAAACAAATTCAAAGTGAAAGGCTGGAAAACAATACTCCAAGCAAACAACACCCAAAAAAAAGCAGGTGTAGCAATACTCATATCTGATAATGCTGATTACAAGACAGAAAAGTACTCAGAGACAAAAATGTTCACTTCATAATGATTAAGGGGACACTGAATCAAGAAGACATAACAATCCTTAATATATATGCACCAAACCAAGGAGCACCAAAATATATAAGACAGCTACTTATTGACCTTAAAACAAAAACTAACAAAAATACAATCATACTTGGAGACCTCAATACTCCGCTGACAGCTCTAGATCGGTCATCCAAACGGAGAATCAATAAAGATATAGTGGCCTTAAACGAAATACTAGAACACCTGGATATGATAGACATCTACAGGACACTTCATCCCAAAGCGACAGAGTATACATTTTTCTCTAGTGTACATGGAACATTCTCAAGAATTGACCATATGTTGGGCCACAAAGACAATATCAGCAAATTTAGAAAAATTGAAATTGTACCAAGCATATTTTCTGATCATAAAGCCTTGAAACTAGAATTCAACTGCAAAAAAGAGGGGGAAAAACCCACAAAAATGTGGAAACTAAACAACATACTTCTAAAAAATGAATGGGTCAAAGAAGAAATAAGCGCAGAGATCAAAAGATATATACAGACAAATGAAAATGAAAATACGACATATCAGAATCTCTGGGATGCAGCAAAAGCAGTAATAAGAGGAAAGTTCATATCACTTCAGGCCTATATGAACAAACAAGAGAGAGCCGAAGTAAACCACTTAACTTCACACCTTAAGGAACTAGAAAAAGAAGAACAAAGACAACCCAAAACCAGCCGAAGAAAGGAGATAATAAAAATCAGAGCAGAAATAAATGAAATAGAGAACAGAAAAACTATAGAAAAAATCAATAAAACAAGGAGCTGGTTCTTTGAAAAGATCAACAAAATTGACAAACCCTTGGCAAGACTCACCAAGGAAAAAAGGCACAGGACTCAAATAAATAAAATCCAAAATGAAAGAGGAGAGATCACCACAGACATCATAGATATACAAAGAATTATTGTAGAATACTATGAAAAATTATATGCCACCAAATACAACAATCTAAAAGAAATGGATAAATTTCTAGAACAATACAACCTTCCTAGACTGAGTCATGAAGAAGCAGAAAGCCTAAACAGACCAATCAGCAGGGAGGAAATAGAAAAAACTATTAAAAACCTCCCCAAAAATAAAAGTCCAGGCCCAGATGGTTATACTAGTGAATTCTATCAAACATTCAAAGAAGACTTGGTTCCTATTCTACTCAAAGTCTTCCAAAAAATTGAAGAAGAAGCAATATTTCCAAACACATTTTACGAGGCCAACATAACCCTCATACCAAAACCTGGCAAGGATGGCACAAAAAAAGAAAACTACAGACCAATATCTCTAATGAATACAGATGCTAAAATTCTAAACAAAATACTGGCAAACAGAATACAACAACATATTAAAAAAATAATACATCATGATCAAGTGGGATTCATCCCAGAATCTCAAGGATGGTTCAACATACGCAAAACGGTTAACGTAATACACCATATCAACAAAACAAAGAACAAAAACCACATGATCTTATCAATAGATGCAGAAAAGGCTTTTGATAAAACACAACACAATTTTATGTTTAAGACTCTCAACAAAATGGGTATAGAAGGAAAATATCTCAACATGATAAAGGCCATATATGATAAACCATCAGCCAACATCATTTTAAACGGCATAAAACTGAGGACTTTCTACCTTAAATCAGGAACAAGACAGGGTTGTCCACTCTCTCCACTCTTATTTAACGTGGTGCTAGAAGTTCTGGCCAGAGCAATCAGACAAGACAAAGAATTAAAAGCATCCATATCAGAAAAGAAGAAGTAAAGGTATCACTTTTTGCTGATGATATGATCCTATACATTGAAAACCCGAAGGACTCCACAAAAAGATTATTAGAAACAATAAACCAATACAGTAAGGTCGCAGGATACAAAATTAACATACAGAAGTCCATAGCCTTTCTCTATGCCAACAATGAAATATTAGAAAACGAACTCAAAAAAATAATCCCCTTCACGATTGCAACAAAAAAATAAAATACCTAGGAATAAACATAACAAAGAATGTAAAGGACCTATATAATGAAAATTACAAAGCATTGTTAAGGGAAATCGAAAAAGATACAATGAGATGGAAAAATATTCCTTATTCTTGGATAGGAAGAATAAATATAATCAAAATGGCCATATTACCCAAAGCAATATACAAATTTAATGCAATTCCCATCAAAATCCCTATGAGATTTTTTAAAGAAATGGAACAAAAAATCATGAGATTTATATGGAAGTATAAAAAACCCCGAATAGCCAAAACAATCCTAAGGAAAAAGAATGAAGCTGGGGGCATTACAATACCTGACTTTAAACTATATTATAGGGCCACAATAATCAAAACAGCATGGTATTGGCAGAAAAATAGACACTCAGACCAATGGAACAGAATAGAAAGCCCAGAAATAAAACCGCATATATATGGTCAAATAATCTTTGATAAAGGGGCCAACAACACACAATGGAGAAAAGAAAGCCTCTTCAACAAATGGTGTTGGGAAAACTGGAAAGCCACATGCAAAAGAATGAAACTCGACTACAGCCTGTCCCCGTGTTCTAAAATTAATTCAAAATGGATCAAAGACCTAAATATAAGACCTGAAACAATAAAGTACATAGAAGAAGACATAGGTACTAAACTGATGGACCTGGGTTTTAAAGAACATTTTATGAACTTGACTCCAATGGCAAGAGAAGTGAAGGCAAAGATAAATGAATGGGACTACATCAGAATAAAAAGTTTTTGCTCAGCAAGAGAAACTGATATAAAAATAAACAGACAGCCAACTAAATGGGAAATGATATTTTCAAACAGCAGCTCAGATAAGGGCCTAATTTCCAAAATTTACAAAGAACTCATAAAACTCAACAACAAACAAACAAACAATCCAATAAAAAATTGGGAAGAGGACATGAATAGACACTTCTCCCAGGAAGAGATACAAATGGCCAACAGATATATGAAAAGATGCTCAGCTTCATTAGTTATTAGGGAAATGCAAATCAAAACTACAATGAGATATCACCTCACCCCTGTTAGATTAGCTATTATCAACAAGACGGGTAATAGCAAATGTTGGAGAGGCTGTGGAGAAAAAGGAACCCTCATTCACTGTTGATGGGACTGTAAAGTAGTACAACCATTATGGAGGAAAGTATGGTGGTTCCTCAAAAAACTGCAAATAGAACTACCTTATGACCCAGCAATCCCTCTACTGGGTATATACCCCAAAACCTCAGAAACATTGATACGTGAAGACACATGTAGCCCCATGTTCATTGCAGCACTGTTCACAGTGGCCAAGACATGGAAACAACCAAAAAGCCCTTCAATAGAAGACTGGATAAAGAGGATGTGGCACATATACACTATGGAATACTACTCAGCCATAAGAAATGATGACATCAGATCATTTACAGCAAAATGGTGGGATCTTGATAACATTATACGGAGTGAAATTGGTAAATCAGAAAAAAACAAGAACTACATGATTCCATACATTGGTGGAACATAAAAATGAGACTAAGAGACATGGACAAGTGTGTGGTGGTTACCAGGGGTGGGGGGAGGGAGGACAGGGGGAGAGTTAGGGGGAGGGGGAGGGGCACAGAGAACTAGATAGAGGGTGGCGAAGGACAATCTGACTTTGGGCGAGGGGTATGCAACATAATTTAATGACAAGGTAACCTAGACATGTTTTCTTTGAATATATGTACCCTGATTTATTAATGTCATCCCATTACCATTAATAAAAATTTATTTAAAAAAAAAAAAAAAAAGAATTGAAAAGAATTCACTTTACATGTGCATGTACTAGCCTGGGTCTGATCACTACACTTCATTTTAAGAGTATTGATTGAAGTCCAAAATGTCAAAGCAAAATTAGGCTCAAAATTTCAAAATGGCCAACAGTCTGTCTCCTTAGTTCCCTCATCTGTAAAATGACTAATGTAATAACACCCACTTCAAAGGTTTCTAGTGAGTAGTAGAAGAGTTAATAATTGATCTTAAATCAGGACCTGAAATATTGTGGCAGTCATTAAAATGTCTTAAGATAATTACTATGGCCTGAAAATATGAATAATAATTCTTTTCTTATATATTTATATTTATCTAAGTAGATAAAATAAGTCTCAATGAACTAAATATAGTAGATTTAAAATATATTATTATGGTAAAATATGTATGACATAAAATAATATTTGTTTTTAAAAAGTTTTATTTGTTGATTTTATAGGAGGGCAGAGGGAGAAGTATCAACTCATATTTGCTTCACTTTACTATTTTATATTTAGTTGTTGATTTTTAGAGAGGGGAGAGAAAGAGAGAATGAGAGAGAGAGGAAAAGTAGAAAGCATCAACTCATAGTAGTTGCTCCCTGTATGTGCCTTGACCCAGGTAATCCCAGGGATTAGAACCTGCAAACTCAGTGTTCCAGGTCGATGTTTTATCCACTGCACCACCACAGGTCAGGCTACTTGTTTCACTTTTTAATTGTTCATTGATTGCTTGTCATATGTACCTTGACTGGGCAAGCCCAGGGTTTCGAATTGGTGACCTTAGCATTCCAGGTTGATGCTTTATCCACTGTGCCACCACAGGTCAGGAATAAAATGATGTTTGTTAAAATAACTTTTAAGTGTATAAGTCAGTGGCAATAACTACATTCACAATGTTGTCCAACGTCACCATTATTTCCAAAATGTTTTCATTATACCCCCCTAAACATTGAGTAACCAATTAAGCAATAATTCCCCATTCCTACCTCCAGTCCTTGGGGACATCCAATGTACTTTCTGTATCCATAAATTTGCCTATTCTAGATATAAGTACAATCATATAATATTTGACCTTTTATGTCGGAATGTCTGGCTTATTTCATTTAGGAGAATGTCTTCAACATTCATCTATACTTTAGCATGAACTTCATCTCTCTTATAGTTGAATATTATTACATTGCATGAATATATTACATTTTTTCATTGTTGATGGACACTAGGTTATTTCCCCCCTTTAGCTATGAATAATGTTACAAAGAACACCAGTATACAAGTATCTATTTGAGTCCCTGTTTTCAACACTAAGGAGAATAAACGTAGTAGTGGAATTTCTGGGTTATGTAATCATTCTGTGTTTAGCTTTTTGAGGAAGCGCCATAATACTTTCCCCAGTGGGAAAACACCCTCACCAGTATTTGTTATTTCCTGAGGAGGATGATGATGATGATGAATATGATGATGGTGATGATGACTGCCAACCCAGAAGGTCTGAAATTGTATCTCATTGTAGTTTTGCTTTGTATTTACCTGATGATAATAATGTGGAGAATTTTTTCATGTGCTGATTGGCCATTAAAGAATCTTTTTTTGAGAAATATCTTCAAATCTTCTGCCTTTGTTTTAATGCACAGAGCTGTATCATATATTGAACTGTGAATAAAGTTAGCTACTTTTTATCCTCTTTCCATGAGCTACTGAATTGGTTGATACTTTTGTTTATTACAATCTGTTATTTATTTTAATATGCTTTTCAGTCAGTTATCAAATATTTATTAACTGCCAGCTAAGTATGTGTATAACTATATATTTTGAGCAGCAAATGCTTCCTGAATACCCATTACGTGAAAGAAATTATATAGTGGGATTTGTATATAAAAATACATGGCCTTGATGGTCTTCTCCTCCAAAAGCTTATGAAATGTTAAGTAATGAGCCAAATACTAGTCAAAATTAAGTCACTTTTAAAAAGTGAAATTTAAAGTCCTTTAATGCAGTCACTATGGAAATATTACCACTTTACATATATTATCTCTAGAAATGAAGATAATTTTCCAGAAGAATAATAAGGTAACTAAGGAATAACTGATGCTGCTTAAATAAAAATACACATGAGGTATGTACAGACTTCACTATACAGTGTTTTGTATTGTATACTTGAATTCCTCTGAAGGAATGATAGTTTGGGTGAGGAAGCAGAAACCTTGTAGAACTGACAAAATTGCCTCCCCTTCAGAGAATGAGCTTCGGAAGCACTGAGTTCCATGGAATTGGAACCAATGAGGTTAACATTCAAATACTAAAACTGGTGGTGAGTCTCAAAAAACACTGCTTCTTCAGTCTACAAGATTACTTTTGAAAGTGTATTTTACAACACTTTGATGATTAATAGTTATTTTATTTCCTAATTCTCCACAATAGCCTGATCTTTTATCAGGAAAGCTAAAACAAATCCATGATTAGAGTTAGGACAACAACAACAAAAATCTATTGATAAAATATTTTAATTTAACTAGATAGTTCAAAAGAACAACAATTTATTCAATGTAACAAATGGTCTTACTTATTACTACTACTATATTATAAATGAAAGGTTGGTTGTTTCTTTTAGTTAACAGGTGTTTTGGGATGTATATTCATGACCATCTATAAAAGCCTTTGGGAGACCTGACCTGTGGTGATGCAGTGGATAAAGCGTCGACCTGGAAATGCTGAGGTCGCCGGTTTGAAACCCTGGGCTTGCCTGGTCAAGGCACATATGGGGATGGAGCTTCCTGCTCCTCCCTCTTCTCTCTCTCCTCTCTCTCTCCTCTCTCTCTCTCTCCTCTCTCTCTCTCTCTCCCTCTCCTTTCTAAAATGAATAAATAAATTTTTTTAAAAAGCCTCTGGGACAAATATGTGGTTCACTGATTTGGCATTTGAGAGGAAGAAAAAAAATCTCTTTAGGTTAATTTTATTATTTTATAAGACAGTGTCTTAGCTTCATCTTAAGTCTATCAACCTTATCCTTCTTTAAGGACTAAGTGTCTTTTAAAAACGACAAAACTGTGCCTTCAACACCTTTAACTGGCTTAACCATGTTTGAAACAGGGTCTCAGGTTACTACTATGAAAACAGACAGGAAGTTACAGATTGTGATGGGAATTTATATTAAATTAAACCCTTCCTGAACCAATAAAATGCACAAAAACATGGAAATAAGGAATAGTGCCAATCATTCATCACTTTAAAGGCACATTTTAAGATATCCACAAAAGTCTATGCAGTTGAGAAACTATTCTCATTTTAACAATATTATGCCTCTGTAGACCTCATAATAATAGAAATAAATATGGACAATGAAAGCTCACTTTGTATAGTACAGGACGATTAGCTTGTTAAATATTCATTCTTTTTTTTTTTTTTTTGTATTTTTCTGAAGCTAGAATGGGGAGAGACAGACAGACTCCTGCATGCACCCGACCGGGATCCACCCTGCACACCCACCAGGGGGTGACGCTCTGCCCACCAGGGGGTGATGCTCTGCCACTCTAGTGCCCAGGGCAGAGGCCAAGGTGCCATCCCCAGCGCCCAGGCCATTTTCGCTCCAATGGAGCCTCGGCTGCAGGAGGGGAAGAGAGAGACAGAGAGGAAGGAGAGGTGGAGGGGTGGAGAAGCAGATGGGCGCTTCTCCTGTGTGCCCTGGACGGGAATCGAACCCGGGACCTCTGCACGCCAGGCTGATGCTCTACCACTGAGCCAACTGGCCAGGGCCAAATATTTATTCTTTATGTCACTTCTGTCTCACCCTGGTGAGTGACTGTGACTGCACTGTATGTGCAGCACGTATCTGAATAATGAAGTCTCCCATCAGTTTTACTTAAAATGTTGGCATAAACTGCAACTAAAAAATAATTGTGTGTATGGCAAGTAATCTTTAAAATCATCTTCCAAGTTTGTTTTTCTTTTAGCAGAACCTTTTCACTTTTGATTAATACCCTTTCCTGTTTTATTGTTCAGAACACTGCTTCCTAGAGCTACAAATTCAGTTTGTGGTGTGCCTTTGACCTGTGCTGCACTGGATAAAAATGTGTCAATTCAATGAAGTCAGAAGATCTATTTCTTCAACATCCTCAGGTTATCATGGACAATACAGGGACTCTAAAGTTACATTTTTTTAGTTTGTAAAAAGTGCCAATGAAATGTGGTAAAATAACATTTTAAAAGACCTCTGTGTTTCCTCTAATCTGGTCTGTCATATGGTTTTGGATGGACTACATATAACAACAAGAGCTGAAAAGTCACTCCAAGTTCTTCATTAAACAAAACAAAAGACAAGTTCATTATATAGGCCTGTAGATTTATATTTATTAGTATAACCCTTTATAGTTACTACTTATATTTCAGTGCCATGAAAAAGGAGTAATTATATTCTTTCCTTCACTCCCCTCCTTAACCTCTACTAGCCATATTCTGTATGAGGATTAAGAAAATAATTAGAACCAAAAGGTTCATTTCATTAGAGAAAGTTGTCATCATTAAAAAATACTTTGTCCTCATATTGAAAGACCACCTATGACAAGACTTAAAGATTGATTTCTTCAAACCCATTACTCATACTTAGTTCCCACAATTTTCTTCCTAGATACACCACCATTCCCTGCCCTGCCTCCCATGCATAAGAATGCACAATGCACACAATTCTTTTTGTGAGCTCAGATAGCAATGGGAAAGACTGGAGTGGACCAGCTGTATGAAACGCTGCAGAATAGTTTCCAAAACTTAAAATGCATGGTGGTCAAATTTAAATTTCCCAGAAACACAAGATAATGTCAGTTTATCCCTATCCTAGATATGCAATGATTAGAATAATATTTTCAATATTGTGAAGGGTCACAATACTCTTGTGAAAAGTAGAAAAGCTACAAGAGAATAGAGGTGACAGAAAAACATATTAAGAACATGGGCTTGAACCCTGTGTCAGAATGCTGTTGACCCTCCACATTGCTGCTCTGTGTCCTTGCTCAAGTCACTTAAAGCCCCTAAGTGATGATTACCATCCTTACTTCCAAGATGAAGAGATCTGAAGCTTAAAAAAAGGTACAGGAGTGATGTTATAAAAGTGGCGCCATGAGGAGCACGATCGAAAAATCTCCCCAAAATTTAAACAAGTTTATGAACCAGAGACAGAAAAATCTATCCTTGGAGCATCCGAGAGTTCCACACCCTGAAGGTGAAGTGCTATTAACAAGACCACCCTCAGATGCCATTAAGAAAAAGGAAATCAAATATCATGGATACAAAAGAAAGAGAAGTAACACAGATAGATGTGGAAAAATCTATGGAGAAAAAATTTAATATATTGGAAACCTTGGAGCTAAATGACAGAGAATTTCAAATAGAAATCCTAAAAATACTCAGAGATATAAAAGAAAACACAGGAAGGCAATTTAGGGAGCTCAGAAAACAACTCAACGAGCACAAAGAATATATTACCAAGGAAATTGAAACTAAAGAAACAAATCAAACAGAGATGAAAACCTCAATTCATGAACTGAAAAACGAGGTAACAAGCTTAGCTAATAGAACAGGCCAGATAGAAGGGAGGATTAGTGACATAGAAGATAAGCAAGTTGAGGCACAACAGAGAGAAGAAAGAGACTCAAAAATTTTTTAAAAATGAGAAAGCCCTACAGGAATTGTCTGACTCCATCAAAAAGAATAACATGAGAATAATAGGTATATCAGAGGGAGAAGAGAGAGAAAATGGAATGGAGAATTTATTCAAACAAATAATAGATGAGAACTTCCCAAGCCTGTGGAAAGAACTAAAGCCTCAAATTCAAGAAGCAAACAGAACACCGAGTTTTCTTAACCACAACAAACCTACTCCAAGGCACATCATAATGAAAATGGCACAAACCAATGACAAAGAAAAAATTCTCAAGGCAGTCAGGGAAAAGAAGAATACAACATATAAAGCAGCGGTTCTCAACCTGTGGGTCACGACCCCAGTGGGGGTCAAATGACCAAAACACAGGGGTCATATTTCCGATGGCTTTAGCCGCTGAGAAGCCAAGCTACCGTCTGCATCAGCGCTATTCAGCTTGAATGCACACAGTTATGGACGTGTGTTCCAAACTGAATGCCTGCGGTCATGTGCAGACGTGATTGCATCATCCGTCTGGGGCCTAAGGGGTGGGGGAAGCAGGGGAACTCTCCACAGTCCATAGCAACACATTACCTGTGTCCAGCACTTGATGACGTCATCATTGGGCGGGTGCAGCAAGCGCCAGAGGACAGAAGCCTAGGAGGCAGAGAGGCAAGAGGCGGAGAGCCAAGAGAGCCTGCAAGACAGCCTGCGGGTGTAAAAAAGGTTAATAATGTAAAAACAGTACACACACCATACACACAATACTGTGTAACTGTAAGGTGCTTTGTGTGTAATCATTACACAGTACACAAAGCAGCTTACACTTACACAAAGCACCATACATTTACACAGTGTGAACTACATCGGTCTTATACTATAAGAGACCACTATAAGATGTAGTTCATACTGTTCCCCAATGTATAATTATCTCCCATATCTCCCACTATTTTCCCATATTCTGAATGAGGAAACTGCTGAAATCAGTTTCCGGCATTGAATCCGCCTCCTATTGATTTCACTGGGAGTGCTGCGGATTTTGTGGAAGAGAGCTCCCTAGAATCTCGGGTTACCACACAATCTGCCGCAGCCTCCTTTTGATTTCAATAAGAGGCGGAGAAATGAGAGTTTCCGACACATTTCTTCCTCTCCTATTCAAGTCAATGGGAGGCTGCAGCAGATTCCGCTCAAATATAAAGCATGTTGCTTAATTTTTTTCACGCTAGAACTTTTCCTAGAGCAGAAAAATTCCAAAGGTGGAATCCGCCACCCCCAATAGACTGAAAGAGGCCTCACACTGAGGAATCTGCTGTGTGGATTCTGCAGTGTAAAAAATCTGCCTCCTATAGAAGTCTGGCTCAATGTCATGTTCCTCAAAAAAAGCAGATAATGTAGGAAACATGTAAATTTTATTTTTATCCAATTTATTTTTCCAAAGCTGAAGTTTCATTTGGAATGATTTAATTTTTTTGGACAAATTGTGGCACGTTGCATTTGGTCCTTGCAGTGATAAATTTAAGTCATTCAAGATGACAAAGATGTCCACCAAGTAAGCTATTTCCTGCACCTCAGTTTTATCACTAAAAAGTGCTTCAAATTGCGGTCTTGCTTTCTGATTAAAAAATGTTTTCAGTTCATCACGAAGCTCAAAGACACGTTTTAAAACTTTTCCTCTTGACAACCATCTGACTTCAGTGTGAAATAACAGAGCAGTGTTTGGCACATCTAGCTTGTTGCACAGTTGCCAAAACAGCCGACTGTTTAAGGCGCTCAACTTCTGTGAAAGAACATTTGCACATGCTTGCAGACGAAATTTCATCATACTTTCCTAATCTACCTGACACCCCATTTGCACTTGCCAGAAGTCCATTCACAGTGAAAGTTGAAGGTGTTCCAGAGACAGTGCAAGAAGAGTTCATTGACCTAATTAACAATGATGCAGCGAGAACAGATTTCTCTACGATGCCACTGACAAAATTCTGGATTAAGTGTTTATAGTTATATCCTATTCTGTCTGAGACTGTGCTGTGCCTTCTTCTTGCTTTTCCAACAACATATCTTTGTGAAACAGGGTTTTCCAGCTTGCTGGTAATCAAGTATAATACCAAAGTAGACTTGTTGTGGAAAATGATTTTCGCTGTGCCCTTGCAAAGACTGTCCCAAGAATTTCTGAATTGGTAAGCAAGAAGCAACCACAACCATCTCACTGAATTTGACAGCATACTGTTGCAAAATATTGCACTGTTTTTTACTGTTATATTACTGTTGTTATATTTAAACCCATGCTATGCCATAGTGAAATGTTATTTATTTGGAATTGTTGTTATATTTAAACCCATGCTAAGCCATGGTCAAATGTTATTTATTTGGAATTGTTGTTATATTTAAACCCATGCTATGCCATGGTGAAATGTTATTTATTGGAATTAGTAATAAATATTTCTCAATATATAATTAAATATTGTTTTTGTGATTAATCACTATGTTTAAATTGTTTGATTTATAGCAATGAGAATACATAATGCATATCAGGTATTTACATTCTGAATCATAACTGTAGCAAAATTACAGTTATGAAGTAGCCACCAAAATTATTTTTTGATTTGGGTCACCGCAACATGAGGAACTGTATTGCGGGGTCATGGCATTAGAAAGGTTGAGAACCACTGATATAAAGGAAGGCCTATTAGATTATCATCAGATTTTTCAGAAGAAACTCCACAAGCTAGAAGAGAGTGGATCCCAATATTTAAAGCCCTGAAAGAGAGAAACTTTCAGAGAAGAATACTATACCCATCAAAGTTATACTTCAAGTATGAAGGAGAAATAAAAACATTCACAGATACAGAAAAGATGAGGGAATTTATCATCAAAAACCACCACTCCAGGAAATACTAAAGGGGGATCTCCAATCCGATACAAAGAACAAAAAAAAAAAGCAAAGCCACAAGTAAAAGCTCCAAGAAGAACACAATAAAACCAAATTTAAACTGTGACAACAAAAGCAAAAAAAAGGGGGAGAGGACAGAGATTAACAGTAGCAAAGGATGATGAAGTGCAGAAATACTCGCAAGATAGGGTACTACAATGAATATGGTAGGTACCATTTTCATTTCTTAATGGTAACCACCCTAGAAAAAACCACCACAAAAGCACATGACATAAAAAAGGTAGCAATAGAGTAAAGAAGTATGGAATACAAACAAACAAAAACAAATGATAGAAAAACAAAAGAGAAAAATCAAACAAGATACAAAACTAACAGAAAGCAATTTATAAAATGGCAATAGGGAATCCACAAGTGTCAATAATTACACTAAACGTAAATGGATTAAATTCACCAATAAAAAGACACAGAGTAGCAGAATGGATTAAAAAAGAAAATCCAACTGTATGCTGCCTACAAGAAACACATCTAAGCAACAAGGTTAAAAACAAATTCAAAGTAAAAGGCTGGAAAACAATACTCCAAGCAAATAACATCCAAAAAAGAGCAGGCGTAGCAATACTCATATCTAATAATGCTAACTACAAGATAGCAAAAGTACTGAGACAAAAATGGCCATTTCATAATGATTAAGGGGATGCTGAATCAAGAAGACATAATAATCCTTAATATATATGCACCAAACCAAGGAGCACCAAAATATATAAGACAGCTACTTATTGACCTAAAAACAAAAACTGACAAAAATACAATCATGCTTGAAGACCTCAATACACTGCTGACAGCTCTAGATCGGTCATCCAAATGGAGAATGAATAAAGATATATTGGCCTTAAACAAAACACTAGAGCACCTGGATATGATAGACATCTACAGGACACTTCATCCCAAAGTGACAGAGTATATATTTTTCTCTAGTGTACATAGAACATTCTCAAGAATTGACCATATGTTGGGCCACAAAAATATCAGCAAATTCAGAAAAATTGAAATTGTACCAAGCATATTTTCTGATTATAAAGCCTTGAAACTAGAATTCAAATGCAAAAAAAGAGGGAAAAAAACCATAAAAATGTGGAAACTAAACAACATACTTTTAAAAATGAATGGGTCAAAGAAGAAATAAGTGCAGAGATCAAAAGATATATATAGACAAATAAAAATGACAATACGACATATCAGAATCCATGGGATGCAGCAAAAGCAGAAATAAGAGGGAAGTTCATATCATTTCAGGCCTACGTGAACAAACAAGAGAGAGCCCAAGTGAACCACTTAACTTCACACCTTAAGGAACTAGGAAAGGAAGAACAAAGACAACCCAAAACCAGCTGAAGAAAGGAAATAATAAAAATCAGAGCAGAAATAAATGAAATAGAGAACAGAAAAACTATAGAAAAAATTAATAGAACAAGGAACTGGTTCTTTGAAAAGATCAACAAAATTGACAAACCCTTGGAAAGACTCACCAAGGAAAAAAGAGAAAGGACTCATATAAACAAAATCCATAATGAAAGAGGAGGAATCACCACAGACATCATAGATATAGAAAGAATTATTGTAGAATACTACGAAAAACTATATGCCACCAAATACAACAATCTAGAAGAAATGGATAAATTCCTAGAACAATACAACCTTCCTAGACTGAGTCATGAAGAAGCAAAAAGCCTAAACAGACCAATTAGCAGGGAGGAAATAGAAAAAGTTATTAAAAACCTCCTCAAAAATAAAAGTCCAGGCCCAGACGGTTATACTAGTGAATTCTATCAAACATTCAAAGAAAACTTGGTTCCTATTTTACTCAAAGTCTTCCAAAAAAATTGAAGAAGAAGCAATACTCCCAAACATATTTTATAAGGCCAACATAACCCTCATACTGAAACCTGGCAAGGATGGCACAAAAAAAGAAAACTACAGACCAATATCTCTAATGAATACAGATGCTAAAATACTAAACAAAATACTGGCAAATCGAATACAACAACATATTAAAAAAATAATACATCATGATCAAGTGGGATTCATCCCAGAATCTCAAGGATGGTTCAACATATGTAAAACGGTTAATGTAATGCACCATATCAACAAAACAAACAACAAAAAACACATGAGCTTATCAATAGATGCAGAAATGGCATTCAATAAAAGACAACACAACTTTATGTTTAAGACATTCAACATAATGGGTATAGAAGGAAAATATCTCAACATGATAAAGGCCATATATGATAAACCATCAGCGAACATCATATTAAATGGCATAAAACTGACACTTTCCACCTTAAATCAGGAACAAAACAGGGTTCTCCACTCTCTCCACTCTTATTTAACATGGTGCTAGAAGTTCTGGCCAGAGCAATCAGACAAGAGAAAGAAATAAAAGGCATCCATATCAGAAAAGAAGAAGTAAAGGTATCACTTTTTGCAGATGATATGATCCTATACATTGAAAACCCCAAAGACTCCACAAAAAGATTACTAAAAACAATAAACCAATACAGTAAAGTCACAGGATACAAAATTAACATACAAAAGTCCATAGCATTTCTATATGCCAACAATAAAATATTAAAAAACAAACTCAAAATAATAATCCCCTTCACGATTGCAACAAAAAATATAAAATACCTAGGAATAAACATAACAAAGAATGTAAAGGACCTATATAAGAAAAACTACAAAGCATTGTTAAGGGAAATCAAAAAAGATACAATAAGATGGAAAAATATTCCTTGTTCGTGGATAGGAAAAATAAATATAATTAAGAAGGACATATTACCCAAAGAATATATAAATTTAATGCAATTCCCATCAAAATTTCTATGATGTTCTTTAAAGAAATGCAACAAAAAATAATCAGATTTATATGGAACTTTAAAAAACCCCGGCCCTGGACAGTTGGCTCGGTGGTAGAGTGTCGGCCTGGCATGCAGGGGTCCCGGGTTCGATTCCCAGCCAGGGCACACAGGAGAGGCTCCCATCTGCTTCTCCGCCCCTCCCCCTCTCCTTCCTCTCTGTCTCTCTCTTTCCCTCCCGCAGCTGAAGCTCCATTGGAGCAAAGATGGCCCGGGCGCTGAGGATGGCTCCTTGTCCTCTGCCCCAGGTGCTAGAGTGGCTCTGGTCATGACAGAGCGACACCCCGGAGGGGCAGAGCATCGCCCCCTGGTGGGCAGAGTGTCATCCCCTGGTGGGTGTGCCAGGTGGATCCCTGTCGGGCGCATGCGGGAGTCTATCTGACTGTCTCTCCCCGTTTCTAGCTTCAGAAAAAGAAAAAAGAAAAAAAAGAAGAAAAAAAACTCCAATTAGGCCTGACCTGTGGTGGCGCAGTGGATAAAGTGTCAACCTGGAGATGCTGAGGTCACCAGTTCAAAACCATGGGCTTGTCTGGTCAAGGCACATATGGAAGTTGATGCTTCCTGCTCCTCCCTCCCCCTTCTCTCTCTCTCTCTCTCTCTCTCTCTCTCTCTCTCTCACTCTCTCCTCTCTAAAAATTAATAAAAAGTAAAAAAATAAATAAACAAATAAAAAATTCCGATTAGCCAAAGCAATCCTAAGGAAAAAGAATGAAGCTGGGGGCATTACAATACCTGACTTTAAACTATATTATAGGGCCACGACAATCAAAACAGCATGGTATTGGCAGAAAAATAGACACTCAGACCAATGGAACAGAATAAAAAGCCCAGAAATAAAACCACATATATATAGTCAAATAATTTTTGATAAAGGGGCCAACAACACACAATGGAGAAAAGAAATCCTCTTCAACAAATGGTGCTGGGAAAACTGGAAAGCCACATGCAAAAGAAAAAAAAACTGGACTACAGCTTGTCCCCTTGTACTAAAATTAATTCAAAATGGATCAAAGACCTAAATATAAGACCTGAAACAATAAAGTACATAGAAGAAGACACAGGTACTAAACTCATGGACCTTGGTTTTAAAGAGCATTTTATGAATTTGACTCCAAAGGCAAGAGAAATGAAGGCAAAGATAAATGAATGGGACTACATCAGACTAAAAAGCTTTTGCTCAGCAAGAGAAACTGACAACAAAATAAACAGACAGCCAACTAAATGGGAAATGATATTTTCAAACAACAGCTCAGATAAGGGCCTAATATCCAAAATTTACAAAAAACTCATAAAACTCAACAACAAACAAACAAACAATCCAATAAAAAAAATGGGAAGAGGACATGAACAGACACTTCTCCAAGGAAGAAATACAAATGGCCAACAGGTATATGAAAAGATGCTCATCTTCATTAGTTATTAGAGAAATGCAAATCAAAACTACAATGCGATACCACCTCAAACCTGTTAGATTAGCTATTATCAACAAGACAGGTAATAGCAAATGCTGGAGAGGCTGTGGAGAAAAAGGAACCCTCATTCACTGTTGGTGGGACTGTAAAGTAGTACAACCATTATGGAGGAAAGTATGGTGGTTCTTCAAAAAACTGAAAATAGAACTACCTTATGACCCAGCAATCCCTCTACTGGGTATATACCCCCAAAACTCAGAAACATTGATACGTAAAGACACATGTAGCTTCATGTTCATTACAGCATTGTTCACAGTGGCCAAGACATGGAAACAACCAAAAAGCCCTTCAATAGAAGACTGGATAAAGAAGATGTGGCACATATACACTATGGAATACTACTCAGCCATAAGAAATGATGACATCAGATCATTTACAACAAAATGGTGGGATCTTGATAACATTATACGGAGTGAAATTGGTAAATCAGAAAAAAACAAGAACTACATGATTCCATACATTGGTGGGACATAAAAATGAGACTAGGAGACATGGACAAGAGTGTGGTGGTTACCGGGGGTGGGAGGGAGGGGGGCATGGGAGGGAAGGAGGAGAGGGGAAGGGTGATGTGGAGGGGCACAAAGAAAACCAGATAGAAGGTGATGGAGGACAATCTGACTTTGGGTGATTGGTATGCAACATAATTGAATGACAAGATAATCTGGACATGTTTTCTTTGAATATATGTACCCTGATTTATTGATGTCACCAGGGTACATCATTAATAAAAATTTATCTATAAAATAAAAGAGAGAAAAAGGTACAAGTCTAGGCCATCATGAGACACAACCAAGATTTTAACTCAGGCACATCTAAATAAATACAGTATTCATGCTCTCTTTCATTATTCTGCCATGACTACAACTCTATGATTGTATAGTGTATTCTTCTTGCATGTAAAGCCCCCAGCCTAGAGTCTTGTAAATGGCAAATGCTCAGTAAGTGTCATCTATTAAAAATATGTTTAATGAAATTGGATGGACAAGGCTGTTTTGTCTGAGATGTGAAACAGTAGGAGACAAGAAGCAAAGTTTGGCATTGGTTAATGTGGACAGATCTTTTTGTGCAAAATTTGAAAGATTAATTAGCCTGATGTAATGATTTTTGAAATCTCTTGGCCAAGCCGCCATAAATATGTCCAAAATTGTGCCTTCTCTGTATGTTTATGTAATTTCATTAGAAAGATGAGCAATTATTATTCTTGTACATAGGTTGTATTTAGGTGCAAATGAGGTTTCCATGATTTCACTGGTGTCTGAGATAATCATTGTTTTGGTGAACACAGGCCCGAGAGGCAGAGACTTGGCAGCTACAACTGAAATGAGAGAGAGAATTTCAATTTCCCACAGCAGACTTGTCCCAGCAGAAGCTGGGACCAAGACAATAAAAGGTTCACAAAGCACTCCATGGAGCAGGATTCAAATCACATTATGTTAAATTAGAGGCTTTATGTAAACATGCAAGCTTTCCCTTGAGGAATAGGTTTTATGTGAGGCTGAAATCTATTTATTTCTTTAGCATTCTTATTTGTTACCAAGGCTTTTGTCAATAATACCCCTAACACCATGTAGAGTGTATCTGCTACAACCGACAACAACTTATACTATCCACAGTTTATTTTATTGCTTTGTGGCTCTTTAGAATGCATCAATCACTTTAATGTTGTTGCTAGAAGGATAACAAATCATGATGAGTATATCGCAATGTTTTTAAGACCACAATTTAGACTCTTTCACAATGAATAATTATGTGGGAAGCAACTTAGTTAAATGGAAAAGGATAGAGTAATTCAAGGAACCAATTGGTAATTGTATGTAAATAAATCACTTAAGTATTATTTATGTTGCCTTGGTTTCTCCAAGCAGAAAAATGGCCTGATTCTTTTTTATCCCATTACTTCCATTATTAAAATGATAATTTTCATGAAAAATGGCAAACCAACTTTTGTCCATTTATTTTTACTATGTCCTCAAATAAATGCTTATTGACTAACTTTTAATGGCTTCTAATAAAGTTGAAAATAGTGTGATATTTGTGCAGAATATGAATACAAATAATGACTTTTAAGTAATTTAGATTAAGATAATTAACCTCAGATATATAAGCTTAATGTGGGTGTTTTTAGGTAATTGAATGAGTAAGTCAACTAAAGAAGGATAATACAATGTAATAAATTACACCACTATTATTTATCAGTTTTGTGATGAAACACTTTTTTTCTAAGAACCTATAAAGATATAGACAAATCTTGACATTCAGAATCTCCTTGCATTTTATTTTGACATCATTTTGTCATCTCTAGTTTAATAGGTGGAGGAAATCTTCTGAGACTTATTGATTTTGAATGTGCTAACATGAAAAAATTCATTTGCAAGAGAAATTCTTGACATATGGAATAAGGTTGCGCTTAAAATATAAAAATTGGGTCTACTGTAGTCTTTTACAAATATTTATGATACTAATTACAGAAATTTGTCCTAGTTTACCATTGCAACTAGGAATGGGCTAGCCAAAGCTCATAAGAAAACCAGAAAATTCAGTAGGCAGAATATTATTACATCTAAAAACCAAGATAATAATACTCAAATGTCTTAGCTTAAACACTTGTATATACATTATCTGAGAATATTAACTAAAAAAAATATTCTTATGCATAAAGCAAATTTAAACACTTATTCCAAATATTTTACAGTACTAACTCAGTCATTTCAATGATCCTTGACCAAGGTATAGCTATTGAACATTGTGTTCTCTAACTGCCTTTGGTTTATATAAAATTATCTTAGAATTGGAGAAAGTATATTTCTTCCTCCAATTCATTAGTAATTTCTGACTCATGTCAATATTTAAAGAAATAAATGAATATATTTCTTTATTGGAAATCCAGGGGTGGGAAAAAATAGGTTTACAGTTGTGAGTATGTGAAACACAGTTTATTCCTATATTATTATTTATTAATGGTTATATTATTTTCCATATGAACAAATGTAAACCTACCTTTGTCGCACCCTGTACATACCTTGTGCTTCTAATAAATCACCAAAAAGTAAAATGACTACCACAAAATTGTAAAAAGCATTTGTAAATTATATAAGGGACTTGTAGTCAGGATACATAAAGAACTTTTATAACCCAATAATAATAATAATGTCAAATCACACAATTTAAAAATAATAAAGGATCTGAATAGATATTTCTCCAAAAAAAAAAAATTTGTCATTTCTCAAAATTTTAACCATAGAATTAGCATATGATCAATAATTCCATTCCTGGGTATATCCTAAATGAAATGAAAAAGTATGTTCACATAAAAACATGTAAATAAGTAGTCATGATAGTGTTATTCATAAGAGTCCAAAATTAGAAATACACCAAATGGCAAGCTGATAAATAAACACATATATGAACAATTATCAATAGAAGAATGAACAATTATCTATCAACACAAAGAAATAGAGTTTTCTGAGATATACTAGAAGATGAATACACCTAAAATATATACTTAGTGAAAAAAGCCAGTTACATAAGGTCACGTATAGAAAATCTAGCATGGGCAAATCTATAGAGGCAGAAAGGAGACTAGTAGCTGCTTAGGGTCAGGCAGAGAGATGAATGAGGAGTAATTGCTAATGGGAACAATACTTCCTTCTGAAGTGATACAAATGTTCAAAAAGTAGATTATGGTTACATGATTGTGTAAATATACTGGAAAACAATAAATTATAGAAGTGAGTTTCATAATATGTAAATTCCATCTTGATACAGCTATTAAAAAAAACTATCCTGGGATGACGTCAGAGTAATGGTGGGGTAAGAAGCGATACCGATAAATCTCCCCCAAAACTCAACAAGATCTTCAACCAGAAACAGAAAAACCTATACTTGGAGCCTCCAGATGCTTCGCAATACACCCAAAGATATGGTCGAGTGAAAAATTGGCTAAATATATAACCAAACCCCGAAGGAAATAGGGAGTAAGAAATGCTCTGCCTTCCTCACTAACCTAAACAGGGCGGCTTTCTCTGGTAACTGTGAATATAGAAACTGAGGCGGGCAAAGGGGGTGAATAGATCCAGGCCGCGGCACAAACGGCCGAACCAGGCTGTGGCACGGAGATCCAAGCCGAGGAAAAACTGATCCTGTGGCAACCCGGGCAATACAAGCTAACACTCGCGCCAAACCCAAACAAAGAAAGACAAGCAGGGCGGCCATTTTACCTGGTCTCCTGGTTGGCGTGCGCGCAGTTAGTGGGTGAGAGATTTCTTCCTAGGCCCCGAGAGCGGGTGCCCGTGTTGCCCCACGAAGAGGCAGGGTCAGAGGCCTTTCTGTGGGCCGAGGGCAGAGTCTCTGGGCAGCCCCAGCACCCTGGAAAAGCCACGCATGGCAGGGAGTGAGAACTAATTCTCTGGTAACTGTGAATATAGAAACTGAGGCGGGCAAAGGGGGTGAATAGATCCAGGCCGCGGCACAAACGGCCGAACCAGGCTGTGGCACGGAGATCCAAGCCGAGGAAAAACTGATCCTGTGGCAACCCGGGCAATACAAGCTAACACTCGCGCCAAACCCAAACAAAGAAAGACAAGCAGGGCGGCCATTTTACCTGGTCTCCTGGTTGGCGTGCGCGCAGTTAGTGGGTGAGAGATTTCTTCCTAGGCCCCGAGAGCGGGTTCCCGTGTTGCCCCACGAAGAGGCAGGGTCAGAGGCCTTTCTGTGGGCCGAGGGCAGAGTCTCTGGGCAGACCCAGCACCCTGGAAAAGCCACGCATGGCAGGGAGTGAGAACTAATTCCAATGGTGGAGATTTCAGTGCTGGAGGGGGTTTCACACAGAGGGAAATGCAGCCGGCCTCATATCCTGGTCGGCGCGCACAGATAGTGAATGAGAGATTCCTCCTAGTGCCTCGGCAGTGCGCGCCCATGTTATCGCACAGAGGGGCAGAGTCAGGGGCCTTTGTGTGGGCCAAAGCAGAATCTCGGGCCACCCCAGCGCCTTGCAAAAGCCGTGCACGGGGACGGAGCGAGACTCAATTCCAACGCTGCAACTTTTCCCTGCGGTAGGGGGTTTCACTCAGAGCGTGAGATTGCTGACCGGATATCCTGGTCTGCGCGCACAGACAGTGAGTGAGAGTTTCCTCCAAGCACCCCGGAAGTGGGCGCCCGCCTGTGTTACCGGACAGAGTGGCAGAGCCAGAGGTCTTTGAGTGGGCAGAAAGCCCGCCTGATTATGCAAGCAGCTCTGACTGACTGAGCCTTACCCAGAGCCCTGTGCTGAGTGGAAATAGAGTGGGGAGTTGCCAGCTCTTTGAGTCTCTTACTATCCAGGCAGAGGCAGCAGCAACACCATAGCTGCATTATCAGGCTACTAATTGAGGAAGGAAAGACTAGGAGAAAGGCTCCAGGAACACGGACTCTCTCACTGTCGGAGCCTATAAATGCTAATGAGCCTCGACTGCCAACGATACTAAAGCACAATACATGACATTGCCATAGACACTTATCAACTGCAAACCTCTACCTGAGCGTGCCAAAGGGGCAGAACCCGGGGTACAGAGTCACTGACCAGGAAGAGGGACAGAAAAGAAAAAGCAAGAAGATAACCTCTCAAAATCAAGAATAATCTGCAGACTTTATAACCTATCCCATTTTATTATATTTGTTCGTTTGTTTCTCTTATCTTCATTCTTGATACTTTTTTTTCCTCCTCCAATTTGGCCGATTAACTCTCTGCCGGTCTTACTCTCTCCTCTCCTTGAACTACACTACCCATAAGTGTTACATCTCCCATTATCTTTTCTCTTCTCTTCCTTTCTCTCTATGAGGGTTGCACTCCAAAACCCTTAACTCTCTCTCTCTCTCTCTCCCTCTTTCTCTCTCTCTCCTTTCTTTTTTCTTCTTTTAGTGGTTCCCTCTTTTTTTCTCTCTCTCTCTTTCTTTTCCCCCTCTATATTAGTTTCTTCTTTCTCCTTTACATCTCCTCTCATTCAAACCTCAATAACAAACAAATTACCTTATCTGGGACTCAAACTTATGTTTGTGGCATTTTAGGGGGTTTTCACTTCACCTTTTTAACTCACTAGCAGTGCTCCCATCCCTGGCTCTCCATTTTATCTAGCTCTTGTTCCAATAAATACAATAGTAATTTTTGAATTTGTCTCCCTATTTTTCTGTTTTACTCTTATTCCTCTCATCATAACTCTTAGACAACCAACACCTAAAAGCAAATCATTTTATTCTTGACCCAAATTTTTTCCTTATTTGCTTTTTGTGGGTCCATACGCTCTTGTTTTTTCTTTTTTTTTCTTTTTTTTTTTTTGCCCCTTTATTACTTTTCCCCAATTCAGGCCCTCCATCACAGGCATTGTTTGTTATAATTCACAGTTCACCATAAGATTTTCTCAAGAAAGAGGGGAGAGGAGAGGAGAGGAAAAAAGGAGGGGGGGAAATAATTTCCTTTTTTTAAAATTTTTATTTTATTTTATTTTTCTTTATTTCATTATTAATTTTAAAAAAACTTTTTTTTATTTTTTTATTTTTTTAACTTTTTATTCTTTATTAAATCTCATTAATACTATCAACAAAACCACCCTCAGATGCCATTAAGGAAGATAAAATCAAATATCATGGACACAAAAGAAAGAGAGGTAACACAGATAGATGAGGAAAAATCAATGGAGAAAAAATTTAATATATTGGAAACCTTGGAGCTAAATGACAGAGAATTCAAGATAGAAATCCTAAAAATCCTCTGAGATATACAACAAAACACAGAAAGGAAATTTAGGGGGCTCAGAAAACAACTCAATGAACACAAAGAATATACTTCCAAGGAAATTGAAAGTATAAAAACAAATCAAACAGAGATGAAAAACTCAATTCACGAGCTGAAAAACGAGGTAACAAGCTTAGCTAATAGAACAGGCCAGATAGAAGAGAGGGTTAGTGAAATAGAAGACAAGCAACTTGAGGAACAGAAGAGAGAAAAAGAAAGAGACTCAAATATTAAAAAAAATGAGATAGCCCTACAAGAATTATCTGACTCCATCAAAAAGAATAACATAAGAATAATAGGTATATCAGAGGGAGAAGAGAGAGAAAATGGAATGGAGAACATACTCAAACAAATAATAGATGAGAACTTCCGAAGCCTGTGGAAAGAACTAAAGCCTCAAGATCAAGAAGCAAACAGAAATCCGAGTTTTCTTAACCCCAACAAACCTACTCCAAGGCATATCATAATGAAATTGATACAAACCAACAGCAAAGAAAAAATTCTCAAGGCAGCCAGGGAAAAGAAGAATACAACATATAAAGGAAGGCCCATTAGATTATCATCAGATTTCTCAGCAGAAAATCTACAAGCTAGAAGAGAGTGGACCCCAATATTTAAAGTCCTGAAAGAGAGGAACTTACAGCCACGAATACTATACCCATCAAAGCTATCCTTCAAATATGAAGGAGAAATAAAAACATTCACAGATACAGAAAAGATGAGGGACTTTATCATCAGAAAACCCCCACTTCAGGAATTACTAAAGAGGGTTCTCCAATCAGATACAAAGAACAAAAAAACAGAGCCACAAGTTAAAGCTCCAAGAAGAACACAATAAAACCAAATTTAAACTGTGACAACAACAAAAAGAAAGAGGGGGAGAAGATGGAGATTAACAGTAGCAAAGGACGATGGAGTGCAACAGTACTCACAAAATAGTTCGCTACAATGAACAGGGTAGGGACCATTTTCATTACTTAAAGGTAACCACCATTGAAAAAACCACCACAGAAGCACATGAGATAAAGAATATAGCAACAGAAAAAAGATGTATGGAATACAACCAAATAAAAACAAAAGATAGAAAAATGAAAGAGAAGGATCAAACAAGACACAAAACTAACAGAAAGCAAGATATAAAATGGCAATAGGGAACTCACAAGTATCAATAATTACACTAAATGTAAATGATTAAACTCACCAATAAAAAGGCACAGAGTAGCAGAATGGATTAAAAAAGAAAATCCAACTGTATGCTGCCAACAGGAAACTCATCTAAGCAACAAGGATAAAAACAAATTCAAAGTGAAAGGCTGGAAAACAATACTCCAAGCAAATAACATTAAAAAAAAAGCAGGTGTAGCAATACTCATATCGGATAATGCTGACTACAAAACAGGAAAAGTACTCAGAGACAAAAATGGCCATTTCATAATGGCTAAGGGGACACTGAATCAAGAAGACATAACAATTCTTAATATATATGCACCAAACCAAGGAGCACCAAAATATATAAGACAGCTACTTATTGATCTTAAAACAAAAACTGACAAAAACACAATCATACTTGGAGACCTCAATACACCGCTGACGGCTCTAGATCGGTCATCCAAACAGAGAATCAACAAAGACATAGTGACCTTAAACAAAACACTAGAGCACCTGGATATGATAGACATCTACAGGACATTTCATCCGAAAGTGACTGAGTATACATTTTTCTCCAGTGTACATGGATCATTCTCAAGAATTCACCATATGTTGGGCCACAAAAACAACATCAGCAAATTCAGAAAAATTGAAGTTGTACCAAGCATATTTTCTGATCATAAAGCCTTGAAATTAGAATTCAACTGCAAAAAAGAGGGAAAAAATCCCACAAAAATGTGGAAACTAAACAACATACTTTTAAAAAATGAATGGGTCAAAGAAGAAATAAGTGCAGAGATCAAAAGATATATACAGACTAATGAAAATGACAATACGACATATCAGAATCTCTGGGATGCAGCAAAAGCAGTGATAAGAGGGAAGTTCATATCACTTCAGGCATATATGAACAAACAAGAGAGAGCCCAAGTGAACCACTTAACTTCCCACCTTAAGGAACTAGAAAAAGAAGAACAAAGACAGCCCAAAACCAGCCGAAGAAAGGAGATAATAAAAATCAGAGCAGAAATAAATGAATTAGAGAACAGAAAAACTATAGAAAAAATTAATAGAACAAGGAGCTGGTTCTTTGAAAAGATCAACAAAATTGACAAACCCTTGGCAAAACTTACCAAGGAAAAAAGAGAAAGAACTCATATAAACAAAATCCAAAATGAAAGAGGAGAAATCACCACGGACACCGTAGATATACAAAGAATTATTGTAGAATACTATGAAAAATTTTATGCCACTAAATTCAACAACCTAGAAGAAATGGATAAATTCCTAGAACAATACAACCTTCCTAGACTGAGTCAAGAAGAAGCAGAAAGCCTAAACAGACCTATCAGTAAAGAAGAAATAGAAAAAAACATTAAAAACTTCCCCAAAAATAAAAGTCCAGGCCCTGACAGCTATACCAGCGAATTTTATTAAACATTCAAAGAAGACTTGGTTCCTATTCTACTCAAAGTCTTCCAAAAAATTGAAGAAGAAGCAATACTTCCAAACACACTTTATGAGGCCAACATAACCCTCATACCAGAACCAGGCAAGGATGGCACAAAAAAAGAAAACTACAGACCAATATCTCTAATGAATACAGATGCTAAAATACTAAACAAAATACTAGCAAATCGAATACAACTACATATTAAAAAAATAATACATCATGATCAAGTGGGATTCTTCCCAGAATCTCAAGGATGGTTCAACATACGTAAACGGTTAACATAATAAACCATATCAACAAAACAAAGAACAAAAACCACATGATCTTATCAATAGACTCAGAAAAGGCTTTCGATAAAATACAACACAATTTTATGTTTAAGACTCTCAACAAAATGGGTATAGAAGGAAAATATCTCAACATGATAAAGGCTATATATGATAAACCATCAGCTAACATCATATTAAATGGCACTAAACTGAAGGCTTTCCCCCTTAAATCAGGAACAAGACAGGGTTGTCCACTCTCTCCACTCTTATTTAATGTGGTACTAGAGGTTCTAGCCAGAGCAATCAGACAAGACAAAGAAATAAAGGCATCCATATCGGAAAAGAAGAAGTAAAGGTATCACTTTTTGCAGATGATATGATCCTATACATCGAAAACCCCAAAGAATCCACAAAAAGACTACTAGAAACAATAAGCCAATACAGTAAGGTCGCAGGATACAAAATTAACATACAGAAGTCAATAGCCTTTCTATATGCCAACAATGAAACAACTGAGAAAGAACTCAAAAGAATAATCCCCTTCACGATTGCAACAAAAAAAATAAAATACTTAGGAATAAACATAACAAAGAATGTAAAGGACTTATATAATGAAAACTATAAACCATTGTTAAGGGAAATCAAAAAAGATATAATGAGATGGAAGAATATACCTTGTTCTTGGCTAGCAAGAATAAATATAATCACGATGGCTATATTACCCAAAGCAATATACAAATTTAATGCAATTCCCATCAAACTTTCAATGACGATTTTTAAAGAAATAGAGCAAAAAGTCATCAGATTTATATGGAACTATAAAAAACCCCGAATAGCCAAAGCAATCCTAAAGAAAAAGAATGAAGCTGGGGGCATTACAATACCTGACTTCAAACTATATTATAGGGCCACAACAATCAAAACAGCATGGTATTGGCAGAAAAATAGACACTCAGACCAATGGAACAGAATAGAAAGTCCAGAAATAAAACCACATATATATAGTCAAATAATTTTTGATAAAGGGGCCAACAACACACAATGGAGAAAAGAAAGCCTCTTCAATAAATGGTGCTGGGAAAACTGGAAAGCCACATGCAAAAGAATGAAAGTGGACTACAGTCTCTCCCCCTGTACAAAAATTAACTCAAAATGGATCAAAGATCTAAACATAAAACCTGAAACAATTAAGTACATAGAAGAAGACATAGGTACTCAACTCATGGACCTGGATTTTAAAGAACATTTTATGAATTTGACTCCACAGGCAAGAGAAGTGAAGGCAAAAATTAATGAATGGGAATACATCAGACTAAGAAGTTTTTCCTCAGCAAGAGAAACTGATAACAAAATAAACAGAAAGCCAACTAACTGGGAAATGATATTTTCAAACAACAGCTTAGATAAGGGCCTAATATCCAAAATATACAAAGAACTCTTAAAACTCAAAAACAAACAAACAAACAATTCAATAAAAAAATGGGAAGAGGATATGAATAGACACTTCTCCCAGGAAGAAATACAAATGGCCAACAGATATATGAAAAGATGCTCATCTTCTTTAGCTATTAGAGAAATGCAAATCAAAACGGCAATGAGATACCACCTCACACCTGTTTGATTAGCTGTCATTAGCAAGACAGGTAATAGCAAATGTTGGAGAGGCTGTGGAGAAAACGGAACCCTCATACTCTGTTGGTGGGAATGTAAAGTAGTACAACCATTATGGAAGAAAGTATGGTGGTTCCTCAAAAAACTGAAAATAGAACTACCTTATGACCCAGCAATCCCTCTACTGGGTATATATCCCAAAAACTCAGAAACATTGATACGTAAAGACACATGCAGCCCCATGTTTATTGCAGCATTGTTCACAGTGGCCAGGACATGGAAACAACCAAAAAGCCCATCAATAGATGACTGGATAAAGAAGATGTGGCACATATACACTATGGAATACTACTCAGCCATAAGAAATGATGACATCGGAACATTTACAGCAAAATGGTGGGATCTTGATAACATGATACGAAGCGAAATAAGTAAATCAGAAAAAACCAGGAACTGTATTATTCCATACGTAGGTGGGACATAATAGTGAAACTAAGAGACATTGATAAGAGTGTGGTGGTTACGGGAGGGGAGGGGGGAATGGGAGAGGGAAAGGGGGTGGGGAGGGGCAAAAAGAAAACAAGATAGAAGGTGACAAAGGACAATCTGACTTTGGGTGGTGGGTATGCAACATAATTGAATGACAAGATAACCTGGACTTGTTATCTTTCAATATATGTATCCTGATTTATTGATGTCACCCCATTAAAAAAATAAAATTATATAAAAAAACTATCCTTTTCTTTCTGCATTAATATAACCTTACCCTAAATTTCTTGATTATTTTTTATTTACTGCTTTTATCAATTTTTAATGTAGTTTTATTTTTCATGTGGAAATATGCCACCTGAAACAGATTGTTGGATGAAATTTTACTTGTATTAGTAAAACATAATAGAAACATATCTATAAAAAGAAACTCAAATTACATAAGGAATAGCAGTTTGAATATTCCCTGTTACCCTAGAAAATAATAACTTTCTAGATTCATATTAAACTTTTGACAAATCTTTTATATGTATCATGTCTAAAGGTTTTAAGTGTGTATGATTTAGGAAAGAATATTAAACTAAGATTCTTGGCTTCAGATAAGAAAGAGTAGTTATTAGAACATTGAAACTCTGCTAAGTTTTTTTTTAATAAATAAATTTTTATTTAAATGGGGTGACATCAATAAATCAGGGTACATATATTCAAAGAAAACATTCCAGGTTATTTTGTCTTTAGTTCTGTTGCATACCTATCACCCAAAGAGAGATCGTCCTCCGTCACCCTCTATCCAGTTTTCTTTGTACACCTCCCCCTTCCCCCCTCCCTCCATCCCTCCCCCCACCCCCCGTAACCACCACACTCCTGTCCATGTCTCTTAGTCTCACTTTTATGTCCCACCAATGTATGGAATTCTGCAGTTCTTGTTTTTTTCTGATTCGCTTATTTCACTCCACATAATGTTATCAAGATTCCAACAATCTGCTGTAAGTGATTCGATGTCATCATTTCTTCTAGCTGACTAGTATACCATGGTGTATATGTGCCCCATCTTCTTTATCCAGGCTTCTATTTCTTTTTCAGTGATTAAAAGCCTTTAAGCAAACTCTTGGCCCATACAGCAAGAATTCATAAAAAAGTAGTGTCCTTAACATGTTCACCAAGTCCAAGTTGGCCCCATCACCATGTCAAATCCCTGAAAAATGCAACCCAACCACAGTTCAGTCTGTTAGGATCTGTCACAGGGAGCAGGAGTCCAGGAAAAGTCCGCATGGCACTGGAATTGTTGTCACCATTCTATACTTTGCAACTCATGTCCACGTCCCAGTGACCGCTGCTTCTAGCTGGTAATGATTCAGGTAGACTGGAAAAAGCCATTTGCAGTGTGCGTGGATATGGAGCTTCTGTTCTCCTCTGCCTGGAGAGATGAGACCAGGTAGCTTTTCCCTGGAGCTCTGTGACTGTGGCATGGTAAAAAGAACCTTGGGATACACTAAGCTGGGTGGCAAAGGTAGATTCATAATAGAAGTTGGCAAAAGGGGGAAAGAGAGCTCTAAATTAGGAGTCGGTCTCAGCCTGAAATATGAGTGGGGCATTGAGATAGAAGGGATAAAGGAAACACTATATATTAAGCAAAGCAGCAGAACATAAGACTATCAACACCCACAACAGAGATCTTTGAGGGAAGAATAAAAAACCTGACTATTTGGGCAAAACATAGTTAAATGGCCCTTGTGCAAATGAGATCAGTTTACCTGCTTCTTGGAACAAATACCCTGTGCTCGTCCACAGTGTTGTAGATGGGGCTAATGGCCCTGGGCACCTTCAGCCTTCAGTGGCAAACCTCAGCTTTCTGGGCAAGGTTAGGTCATAGGTGGCTGGCGCAGGGCTGGAAGAGACTGAACCCTTCCTTAGAGGAGTGAAGGGGATGCCTACCTTCCAGTGTCCCTGTTTCCTCACAGTAAAGGCATGTAAGCCTGGCAGGATTTAGCTCAATGACCTTCCTTTCCACTATTGAAGCAGGACCCAGATGGCATCCTAGGAGACCCCTTTGGGGTGTTGGAGCCTTTAAGGGTGTATCCTAAAAGCTGGTAGTTCCCCTGATCTCCATTGGGCTTTTTCTGCCTCTAGGTATCTTAAAAGCCATGCTCAGAAGATCTTGCTGAGGGGTTTGAGGATCCCCATCTGCCTATATAAATCTTTTTCATATATCTGGAGCTATTTGGAAAAAGACAAAACAGTGTATTAGCTGGATCTAATAAAGAAGGTAGTAGTTTGCAGATGAAAAAGATTTGGTGTCTTCTGTTCATCAGCATTCAAAAGAAATGTAAAAAAAAAATTTTTTTTAAGTAAAAAGCATGATATGGTAGACCCGTAGGAGTTCCAGGATATGACTACCTCCTTTTAAATTGTTTTTTTTTAATTGACCTTAAAATGTTTGCTGAGTACACTTTAATAATACCTTAACTTTAAAGATTGTAAGCATGACAAAATACAGTAAATGCTTTTGCTCCATATGCAGGAGCATTTTCAGTTAAGCCAGTTTAGGAAATCCAATAATAGAATAATGCATACAGACCATGAGCTATAGCATGCTTAGCAGCCTCTCCTGTTCTGACAGAGGTTACTGTAGATCCGGAATATGAAGCCACTGTAATGTGGACATACGACTGTTTGCCAAATGAAGGTATATGAGTAACATCCATCTGCCAAAGTTGTCCTGGTAGGGGTCCTTGAGGGTTAACTCCAAATGAGGGGGCAGTATAGGACCCCTTGGACAGGATTTCCCAATCTGCCATGCTGCTTCCCGAGAAAGTTGAAACTGTTTACACCGGGCTGCAGCGTTCTGGTGATGAATAGTATGAGACTGACTTGCTCAGTCTGTCATGGTTGCTCCATATAATTTTCTTTTGGGTAGCTTGATCAACAAGGGCATTCCTAGGCCCTGGCCGGTTGGCTCAGTGGTAGAGCATTGGCCTGGTGTGCAGGATTCCTGGGCCAGAGCACACAGGAGAAGCGCCCATCTACCTCTCCACCCCTCCCCCTCTCCCTCCTCTCCATCTCTCTCCTCCCCTCCCACAGCCAAGGCTCCACTGGAGCAAAGCCACCTCGGGCACTAAGGATGGCCCCATGGCCTCTGTCTCAGTTGTTAGAATGGCTCTGGTTGCAACAGAGCAACACCCCAGATGGGCAGAGCATTCCCCCCTGGTAGGCATGCCAGGTGGATCCCGGTCAGACACATGCGGGAGTCTGTCTGACTGCCTCCCCATTTCCATCTTCAGAAAAATACAATAAAAAAAATAAATAAAAGAAAAAATACAACAAAAAACAAACAAAACAAAAAAAAGAAAAGAGTAAAAAAAAGGGGCATTCCTTTGTGTTAAAGCTCCAGGGAGCATGGAGTGAGCTTGAGTATGTCCTATGAAACATGGAGCTCTATGTTGACATATAAGTCTTTGGAGAAGGAGGAACTGCTGAAATAGTTCATCAGCATTTGTCCCTAAGACAGCAGTCTTTATAGTGGAAACACCATAAGTAAATATTTGCTATGTGTCTATAGATTAAAGGGGGAATATGGCAAATGCTGAAAAGCCATGATCTTTGTGCCCCTCCCCTCCCCCAACCCCCTCCCTCTCCTCCCCCCACATAGTTAGGAAAGCTAGTGAAGGTAAGAAGACCCCAGGGTACCTAAAACCATCTCCAATAAAACCCATCTGTTGAAGTCACAGAAAGGAAGAGAGAAGAAATGGGGACAAATCATAACACAGAAAGAAGTACATTCAGCAGTTCAAATGCTATAGAAATATTTACCTGAAATCTATGTACTTTCATTGAGCAATATCACCTTATTAAACTTAATTTTCTAAATAAAATTTTTTAAAAAGAAGTATATTTCAGGTATTTTTAATGGGAAAAAAGAATAAAGTTCCAAAAGAAAGAAATGTTAAGTAAAGAAACAAAATATACATAATTCACTTTCCTAAATGCCATATGATAAAAGTTATTTAGTATTATTTTCCATGATAAATAAAAGTCTACTGGAAAAAAATAAAAATAAAACCACTACCATTAGTCTGTGAAGTTAAAAATATAGTCTTTGAATTCTACCTCTCTTACTAACAGTAACTCCTTTTCTTGGTTTCTATATGTAAATGTCATAGAGTGTATCTTTAAATCTCAGTCATTATGATATGACATGGCCATTAGATAGGCCATTAGATATGAGTGTATTATTAGCTACCACTCTAACAATAGGAAAATCACTCAACATCATTGATGAAGGAGGAAGTAAGTAGAGTGTTGTCTAAGATTGCTTCTAGCTGTCAAATTTTATGCCATCCTTTTCTGTTTGTTTGTTAATTCAGAGTCTAATTATAACAATTTGAAATGGTCAAGATCAGAACTCTGAATACTGTTCTCACAACTGTAGTGGCAAAACAACCTCAGGTAAACCCCAAATGAGGAAGATTCCAAGCTGAAAATTCAGAAAAATACAAATCTATCCATGATGGCTCTTTTGATGGGTCAGACTGATTATAGACCACTGCAAGGAAGAAAGAGAGTATAGCAGCCATTTTGTAACATACACATTTTCTTCATTTTTCAAAACTAACCTGGGTACTGCTCTGACTAGATTACACAGAAGTAATTAAAGTTCTAATCCACTAGCTTTAAGTAGGAGACTATACTGGTGGACCTGAATTATTAGCAGAAGCCCTTTAAAAGAAGGCTTAGATATTGCCTGAGCCATACTTAACAATATTGGTCTACAATTTATTTTTCTTTTCCAGGATTTTCCATTCCTGATTGCTTATGACAACTGCCTCAGCCAGTGCCTGTAGGGATTTCAGTCTGCTCCTAATCTTCCCTTTCTGATTCCTTGCCCATTGAATTTTAGACTTTTATCACTAGTCCTGACAATCATGTACATGGAGCCCTTGAATCTCTCTCTCTCTCTCTCTCTCTCTCTCTCCCTGTTTCTTGAGATAGATAGATGATAGATAGATGATAGATAGATAGATAGATAGATAGATAGATAGATAGATAGATATTGATTCAACTTCAGCCTAGAAAAGGCATTTCTAAGAAGTTGAGAAGATCCATCCCTCTCTCCCTTCTCCACCCAGTTTCTTAATCCATTCAGGGCAAACACTTCCTTCCTAGCAGCACAAAGCCCCAGGCTTTATTGCAGCAGCCCAGTTAATCCAATTTTAATTGAGACAAGAGAACATATACTAATTAAAAAAACACTTAGAAACAAAACAAAGGACACTAACAAGTAAAAGCCAACAGATTCAAATTCAAAATCTCCTTATAAATCTGAATTACCACCCTTAGTACAAATTCTTGCCCTTTACACATACTATCACTGTTTTGGGGCAAGTGTGAGCAGTGGGAAGTGAAGGCCTTATGTTTTCCATACAACTTGGAGTACACATATCATTAACACTAAGTATCTACTGCTAGGGTACCCATGGTCTATCAAGTGGAAGAATAAAATCCAAACAGAAGTCTCAGGAGCACCACAATTTCTGAATACAATGTTATTCCAACATCTCTTCAGTGATGTTGAGCTAAGATGAGCATCTTCCATTTATTTGCCTTTGAAGTTTTCTAGCCTTTTAACAGTATGGGCAGAAAGTATAATGATAATGTTAAAATTGAAAGGGTTACTCTTTTGTATTTAAAAGGTAATATCTAATGATTATGATCCCTGTGCTAATGGAGGCCCTGTTCACATCCACATGTGAAGTTACAATCTTTTCTTGGCATACATTCCACTGAAGCCTCAGCTATTCATTTGTAGCTGTCTGTCACACCAGGCACAGTTGATAAAATACTTGGGATTGATGTGTTTGAATGCACAGTAGCCTATCATCATTTATAAATTAGTGACTTGTTCATGGCCAGTGTATAATCTTTTTTTCACTATATTTACACAATGTGTGTCTATCAATTTGTAAATTCAAGTTGATTAGAGCATCAACTTGAACCATTTAAATTCTATTCAAATTCAGTGCAGCCAGGCTCTAAATAATTTATTATTTTGGGTTGCTGGTGTTGTCATAGTGATCCATTTAAGGAAGTCCCCTGAGGCTAAATTAATTAACTAAATTTACAACCTCAAAATTATTATAAAAGTAGACATAAATATGCTTTCTTGTATATTTTTAAAATTATAGTTAAGAACATTTAACATGAAATTTATGCACTTAACACATTTTTATGTGTGTAATATAGTATTGCTAACTATAGACATAATGTTGTATACTGGATCTCAAAACTTATTTATCTTTCATAACTAAAATTATTTCTATTGAAAAGCAACTCCTATTTATCCCCCCAATCCCCTGGCAACAATCATTCTAATCTTTGCTTCTATGAATCTGTCTACTTTATATATCTCAAATAAGTGAAATCATACATTTATCCTTCTGTGACTAGCTTATTTCACTTAGTGTAATGCTTCAAGACTCATCCATGTTGATGCATATAACAGAATTTCCTTCCTTTTTAAGGCTGAATAATATTCAATTATATGTACATATGTCACATTTTCTTTATCCATTTATCTGTTGATGAACATTAAGTTGTCTCCATTTTTTAGTTATTGTAAATAATGTTGCAATGAACATGAAAATTTGATATATCTTCAAGATCTCAGTTACAATTCTTTGAATAAATATCTAGAAGTGAGATTGTTGGATCACATGGTAATTTTAGTATTAACTTTTTGAGGAACCTCCATACTGTTTTCCATAGCAGCTGTACCATTTTATATTTTCACTAATAGTTTACAAGGATTTTTATTTCTCCACATACATGCCAACACTTTTTTTATATAATGGCCATGGCCATCCTAACAGGTACAAAGTGATATTACTGTGGCTTTGATTTGCACTTTCCATGCATATTATTAGTCATTTTGAGCATCTTTCTATATACTATAATAATTGGCTATTTGTATGTTTTCTGTGGAGAAATATGTCTTCAAGTATTTTGCTTACATTAATTATTTTGGGGTTTTGCACTTGAGGTATATGACTTTGAGTTCCTTAAATATTTTAGATATTAACTTCTTATTGAACATACAGTTTACAAATATTTTCTCTCATTCCAAAGATTATCTTTATACTTGGTTAATTGTTCCCATTGCTGTGCAGCTTCTTAGTTTGATGCAGTTTCACCAATTTTTGCTTTTTTTTTTTTTTTTTTTTTTTTTTGCTTGTATTTCTAATGTCATATCCAAGAAATAACTGGCAAGACCACTGACAAAAAGCTTTCACCCTATGGAAATTTTTAGAACTTTTACAGATTCAGGTCTTCCATTTAAGTCTTTAATCCAATTTTAGTTCATTATTTTTGCCTCTGGTGTAAGAAAAGAATTCAACTTCATCACTCCATGTGTATATCCAGTTTTCCCAGCACCCTTTATTAAAATTACTCTTGTAATTTAAAAAAAAAAGGAGAAACAAAGCAACTAATATAGATGGAGAAAAGAAAGAGAGAAAGAAAAAAAAGAGGGAACCACTAAAAGAAGAAAAAAGAAAAAAAAGGAGAGAGAGAGAGTTAAGGATTTTGGAGTGCAAGCCTCATAGAGAGAAAGGAAGAGGAAAGAAAAGATAATGGGAGATGTAACACTTATGGGTAGTGTAGTTCAAGGAGAGGAGAGAGTAAGACTGGCAGAGAATTAAACAACCAAATTGGAAGAGGAAAAAAATAATCAAGACATGAAGATAAGAGAAACAAATGAACAAATATAATAAAATAGGATAGGTTATAAAGTCTGTGGATTATTCTTGATTTTGAGAGGTTATCTTCTTGCTTTTTCTTTTCTCTCCCTCTTCCTTGTCAGTGACTCTGTACCCCGGGTTCTGCCCCTGTGGCACACTCAGGTAGAGGTTTGCAGTTGGTAATTCTTTATGGCGATGTCATACATTGGGCTTCAGTCTCATTGGCAGTTGAGGCTCATTAGTATTTGTAGGCTCCAACAGTGAGAGAGTCCATGTTCCCGGAGCCTCTCTCCTAGTCTTTCCTTCCTGAATTAGTGACCTGATAATCTAGCTATGGGGTTGCTGCTGCCTCTGCCTGGATAGTAAGAGGCTCAAAGATCTGGCAAATCCCCACTCTATTCCCACTCAGCACAGGGCTCTGGGTAAGGCTCAATCAGTCAGAGCTGCTAGCATAATCAGGCAGGACTTCTGCCCACACAAAGACCTCTGACTCTGCCCCTCTGTCTGGTAACACGAGCGGGCGTCCACTCCTGGGGCTCTCAGAGGAATCTCTCGCTCACTATCTGCATCCGCAGACTAGGATATGGAGCAGGCTGCCTCTTACTTTGAATGAGACTCCCGCCCGCATGGAAAAATTCCAGCATTGGAATTAGCTCTCACTCCCTCCCCGTGCGTGGCTTTTTCAGGGCACTGGGGTGGCCCGAGATTCTACTTTTGGCCCACACAAAGGCCCCTGACTCTGCCCCTCTGTCTGGGAACATGGGCACCCCCTGCTGAGGCACTCAGAGGAATCTCTCACCTAATCTGCATGTGTGCCGACCAGGATATCAGGCCTGCTGTCTCTCACTCCGAGTGAGGTCCCCGCCCAGACGGAGAAGTTTCATAGTTAAAATTAGCTCTTACTCCCGTCCCGTGCGCGGCCTTTTTTGGGTGCTGGGGTGGTCCCGAGATTTTGCTCTCAGCCCACACAAAGGCCTCTGACTCTGCCTTTCTGTGGGGTAACACGGGCGCCCACTCCCGGGGCTCTAGGAGGAATCACTTGCCCACTATCTGTGCTCTCCGACCAGGAGATTGGGGCGGATGGCTGCCCCACTTGTCTTTCTTTGTGTGGGTTTGGCACGAGTTCTAGCTTGTATTGACTGGGTTGCCACAAGCACAGTTTTTCCTCGGCTTGGATCTCCGTGCCACTGCCTGGTTTGGACGTTTGTGCCGCGGCCTGGATCTATTCACCCCCTTTGCCCACCTTAGTTTCTATACTCTCAGTTCCCAGTGAAAGCAGCCCTATTTAGGTTAGTGAGGAAGGCGGAGTGTTTCTTACTCCCTATTTCCTTCGGGGTTTGATTATATATTTAGCCAATTTTTCGCTCAACCATACCTTTGGGTGTATTGCGGAACATCTGGAGGCTCCAAGGATAAGTTTTTCTGTTTGTGGTTGAAGATCTTGTTGAGTTTTTGGGGAGATTTATCGGTATTGCTCCCTACAGCGCCATTACTCTGTTGTCATCCCCTTCCGAAACAGTTTAATTGTTTCTTTAAGAATCACAAATTCCTACATCATGAATTCATACTTACGTATACATAAAGTTATTTATTATTTACCTGATTCTGTCATGTATACTAGAAAATATTCTAGTAGTCTAGTATTTATTTTAAAAAAATATGGAAGCAATAGTAAAATTATTTAATTTTAAAGTAGTATAAGGAAAATATGATTATAAAACTAATATATATTTATACATGTACACATAATAACTTACATTTAATTTTTAGTGTGATCATTGTTATAATAAATCTAGAGCACTCAAATAAAATACAGGAACACACTTATACTCACTATTTTCTACTTCTCTTCTGATTTCAAAGCATGAAATACTTACCTATCATTTTAGTAGCATATAGCCCTCAGATAGAGAAAGAAAGCATTTTCAATAATTTTTAAAATTTATACTAAATAAAACTTATTTCCTCCTATTATCATTATTCAATACATAACAACCTACTTCTTATTATCATAGTATCATCAAAAATACTAATGTCTGTATTAAGAAATACAGAGAGATGAAAATCAAAATTTTTCCATTTGAATTATAAAAATTTTATTTCATTATTGTGATGTAAGTGTCCAAATGATATAATTTTATTTCCAAAAATGTTTACTTGGCTATATAAATAAAGAGATTGAGCCATTAGTGAATTCTATTAGTATTGTAGTAAAGACTAGAGGATGTGTCTTTTGGTAAAATGTCTATCCCATTAAGAAAAAGAATATGTGATTGGAAAGATATTGCTCATTATTAGAATTAAGGATGGGAGCAAGTTCCAGATAAATGAATAAGCTTAAAGCTATGTCCCATTACATCCTAGTTAGGCTATTTTCTGTTAAATGTTTTATTAATGAATAGTTAACAATAAAACTTACATTTACTGAATGTAAGATTTATGGACCTTGGTAGAAGGAATCCCTTTGGCATTCAGGTAAGAATGTTCTTTTAGTGATTAAATTATTCTGAACACAGGTTCCAGATTACTCATATCTAGTGCTGCTCATCTCCATTATCCATTTCGATGTCTATCACCCCAAGCTGAAAATCTACAGCCTAATATATTGGAGAATGCCACCAGTGTTCTTTTATGTCATGAGACTTACTCTGCTGATATAAAGTAAATACAATATCATCCATTACTCTTGCTACCAAGGACACTTCATTAGGTAGAATCTTATGTTTCAGAAGTACCTCCATGAGATCCCCATTTAATAGTAGAAAACAAATGAATTCACTTTTTTTTTTGTTTGAGTAAATGAATTATAATAATTAAAAATCTATAAAATTAGGCCCTGGCTGGTTGGCTCAGTGGTGGAGCGTTGGCCTGGTGTGCAGGGGACCTGGGTTCGATTCCCGGCCAGGGCACATAGGAGAGGCACCCATTTGCTTCTCCACCCCCACCCCCTCCTTCTTCTCTGTCTCTCTCTTCCCCTCCCGCAGCCAAGGCTCCATTGGAGCAAAGATGGCCTGGGCGCTGGGGATGGCTCCTTGGCCTCTGTCCCAGGCACTAGAGTGGCTCTGGTCGCTGCAGAGCGACGCCCCAGGGGGGCAGAGCATCGACCTCTGGTGGGCAGAGCGTTGCCCCTGGTGGGCGTGCTGGGTGGATCCCGGTCGGGCGCATGCGGGAGTCTGTCTGACTGTCTGTCCCGGTTTCCAGCTTCAGAAAAATACAAAAAAAAATCTATAAAATTAGAGTTAGGTAGGCTTTAGTAGACTAAAATTAAAGGGTTTCAATTTTATCAACCATATTACATGTCCCCTGCTCAATTTCTCTCCTGTCCTTTTCTACCCTTCTGAGCAGCTCCAGACTCCCTGTTCAGAGGAGAGTGATAACCAGCTCTACCAGGGGACTGACTGTCTGACCAGTGAGACTGGCTGAGAAAAAGAGTATATCCCAATTAACATCTTATGCTCCAACCATGTTAAACTGGTTAATGTGCCCCTCTAAAATCACATGTTGGTTGTACTCATTTTATTATAGTGGTACAATACCAATCAGATTTAGTTCTCAGTTAGTTGGATGAATTGTGATCTAACACTTCCCTTTTGTTTTCATTACCAGCTTTCTAATATACCTGGGCAGTGTCAAACCTTATACCTCTTCAAATGGTTTCATGCAAGAATATCAGTTGAGAAAAAGAAATTTCACTTATTTTTCCTCAAGCAATAGCTAAATGTAATATTTGATGATTACCAATGCTGTGTAGGTTTCATGCAATCCTCATTTCTGTTGAAGGTATAAACATCTTTAAAATCTTCATATCTTTATTCTTAGTAGTAAAGAGTTTTGGAGAGGTATTTTATACAGAATTATTTTCTCTCAGAAGTCAGTCTTTTTTGGGTTCTTTGTTTTTTGCAATTCTGTGTCTTATATTTTCTCAATAATTTTTCTGACAGGAGAATTCATTTTCAAGGGTGAATCTTCCCTCCATAAGTCCTCCTATTCAACTAATATGAGAGCAGCCAAATTTTTTTCTGGCTAATTTTTGTGACTATTTTGGGGGGGATAGAATTGTATGCCTTATAAGTATGCCTTTATAAGTGTGTATAAAAATTTGGGATGAATGTTGCTGTCTATACCAGCTTCCTGTCCCCAACTGTTCCTTCTGGAAATTATATAAAAACAATAAAGATGTCTCCTACACACCCTGTTTTCAATTAAACTAGGAGAGAGATATACTATGCATATAGCAAATATATTTGTATTGACTGTGTAAGGTGAGATTTGGCAGAAGCTGCACAAGAGGAAGAAGAGAGGGTGCAAAGAGGCCCTGAAGTGGCAGTTCCTTAAAGGAACTAAAAACACACTTTCTGAATGTAAGGTGCTCATTCAGTAGTGCACAGTTACTTTCTTGGCATGCAGACCACCAGCAGACACTTCCTTGATAAGATTTAGACAGAATATAAAACTAAATGACATATTAAAACCCATGCATGGCCAAAAGCTAAATAAAGCATAAGCAAAGTCCAAACACATAAAAAAAATATTTTTTCAATGTCATCATACACACACACACACACACAAACACACACACACACACACACTTATAGTATGCCAAGTGTATAGAACACTGCCTGCCACAGAGTAAACACTTGTTCAATGAATACATGGACCAAGTAGAAAAAACTGGCAAACACTACAAGTTGTAAAAAAGAGAATAGAAATGGATTTTATACATATTTTGAAATGTTCAACCAGTAGTCATAAGATAAATTATTCCATTTAGTCAATTTTTTCAATTGGCAAAAATCCAGATACTTGATAAAACTTCCTGTTGGCAAAGCTGTGAGGAAACAGTTATTACCAGAGGTTGCAGATGGGCATGTAATCTGCATAAGATTTATAAAGAGCAAATGGATTACAAACCAACCCTATTAAAAGTAAAAATGCATACATTTTTGACACCACAGTGCCAGTTTGGGTGTCTAAAGTTCTCAAAAACATGTGCATGTCCATAATGAAATATGTGTAAGGTAATTCACTACAGCATTTTATTTAAGTAACACAAATTCCTTGATAGGGGACTAGGACTAGTTAAATTAATTATAGTATCTCTACTCAATGGGAATATGATACAATTAGAGAAAAAATGATAGGACTGTAGTAAGACCTCCAGGACATAGAATTTAATAAAAGGAGTCAAGACAGTATTTATATTATAGTACAATGTAGAATTGAGCAACTGGAATCTGTATAATTATGTTAACCAGTATCACCCCAATAAATCCAATTAAAAAATTTTAAAGTAGAAATAATATTTATTTGTAGTTATTCATATATACACAAAACACTCTAGAAGCACTCATAAGAATCTAAAAACAGTTGTTCCTCATATAAGTGATGGGAGTGGAAACTGAAGAGAGAGAAAAAGATAGATATGGGGAAAGACATAACATGCACATCTTCAAATTTTTAAGTATAAATTAACAAATATATTATGAAAAAAGTAAACAGTAAAATAAAGCACTGATGTCCAGATGAGTCACAGAATGACACTCAGATTTATAACAATAGAAAAACTCTGGGAGACAAGATGGCGCTGGAGTAGGCGGACGTACCAGCATCTACCTCCCAGAACCAATGTGGATTACAAACTAATTTTATGAACTATCAGCTGGAAAAACCAACTTTGGACTAAACTAAAAGGACTCTTCAACCCAGGAACGCTGAAGAAGTCACACAGAGACTGGTAGGAAAAGCGGAAACGCGGAGAGGGCTGCCCAGATTCTCGGAGCGAACGGCAGCAGGGAGAGACTCACTTGGCGGGAAGTGAGTTTAGCAGAGGGGAAAGGGTCCTGAGCCCCAGGAACAAAGCCCCAGCCAGCCTGCAGCCCCAGAGCCCAGAAGAAGCGTAAGGACAGTATTGAGCTGGAAACAAGTCAGGATACTGTTTGTGAGAGAGCCTGATTTCTCAGACCCAGGATCCTTCTTAAAGGGACCACACAGAACATCTCTCTCACAAACACTCACCCTGGGCTCCTGGGGACGGAGGGAGAGGGGAGAGAACCACAGTAACAGGAAGAGAGTGCAATCTAGGAGGCATAGGGAGAAACATTTTGGGAGATAGCCACCCTAACCCCTAGGACGAGTCACTCCCCAAAGCTGAAGTAAATATTTCCCCCGGAAACAGCAATACCAGCAGAGGGAAGCAGGAGAGCAGCCAAACAAGCTCCCCCGCAGCATTCAGAGCAGAGTCGCATAGAAGGAGGGAGCTTTCGGGTCTACAGTAGTGAGTCTTAGGGTCCGAGCTGCAACGCCCCCACCCACGTGGCTGAGGGCGCACCAGAGAGCGGGCGGCAGTGGGAGACAAAAGCGTGGTTCTGCTGGCAGGGGCGGAAGCCAGCTGGCCACCAGTGGGCTCAGGTGTGAGCTCAATCTTGCCCGGCTAGGGAGAAGGGGGCGTGCAAAAGCGGGCAAGCTCAGCTGCCGGCAGCCTGTAATCCAGCCTCCGGGAGAAGGGCGGGAAACCCAGAAAGGGTAGAAACCAGCCCCGGAGCAAGGGCAGAGGACCACATCCTTGCCCCACCTGTGCAACCCAGGCTTGCGGTCTGACTTGGTAGCCGGCTCCTCCCGCAAGGGTGGAGCCAAAAGCCCAGAAGAGGCGTAGTTCCGCTACGAAGCTGAGCTTGGGCATGCAGCCCTGCCTGGCGGTAGAGCCAAGGCTAGCAGCTGTTCCTTGAGTGGGATCATCCTGCAAAGGCAGGGCGAAAGCTCGGAAACAGGCAGAGACCCGCAGCTGAGCAATGGTGCTCGCCAGTGCCCTCAGGACCGAGCATAACGTCACACATGGGGGCGGGGCAAAGGCCAAGGCCACAAACCCTTGTGCACCCGAGCACATGATCACAGCCACTCTTGTGAAGAGAAAATGCAGAGGCAGAGAAATACAACACAAATAAACCAAGAGAAATCCCCAGAAAAGGAACTAAGTGAATCAGATATAACCAAATTACCAGATGCAGAGTTTAAAATAACGATTGTTAGGATGCTCAAAGATATTAGAACCACCATAGATGGCCATTACGAAAACCTAAATAAAGAGATAACAAATATAAAAAAGGACATTGAAATAATAAAAAAGAATCAGACAGAAATGACAAATTCAATATCTGAAATAAAGAATACAATGGAAGGAATTAAAAGCAGGATGGATGAAGCAGAGAATCGAATCAGTGAGTTAGAGGACACAATAAATAAAGGCATGGAAGCAGAGCAGAAAAAAGAAAAGAGACTCAAAAAGTCTGAGGAAACTCTAAGAGAGCTCTGTGACAACATGAAGAGAAATAACATCTGCATCATATGGGTTCCTGAAGAAGAAGAGAAAGAACAAGGGATAGAGACTTTGTTCAAACATATTATAGCGGAAAACTTCCCCCAATTAAGGCAGGAAAACATTTCACATGTTCAGGAAGCACAGAGAACTCCATTAAGGAGAAACCCAAAGAAACCAACAACAAGACACATCATAATTAAAATACCAAAGCTAAATGATAAAGAGAAAATATTAAAAGCTGCTAGAGAAAAAAAGACTATCACTTACAAAAGAGCCCCCATAAGGATGACTTCTGACTTCTCAACAGAAACACTTGAGGCCAGAAGGGAATGGCAAGAAATATACAAAGTAATGCAGAACAAGAACCTACAACCAAGACTACTTTATCCAGCAAGGCTATCATTTAAAATTGAAGGAGAAATAAAAAGCTTTACAGACAAAAAAAACCTCAAGGATTTCACTGCAACCAAACCAAGGCTGCAAGAAATGCTAAGGGACCTGTTGTAAACAGATAAAAGAAAAAAAAGAATATAGCAAAAGAGAAAAACAGTTTTAAAGAAAAAAATGGCAATAAACAATTACATATCAGTAATAACCTTAAATGTTAATGGATTAAATGACCGATCAAGAGACATAGGGTAGCTGCGTGGATAAGAAAACAGGACCCATACATATGCTGTCTACAGGAGACACACCTTAAATCAAAAGATGCACACAGACTGAAGATAAAAGGATGAAAAAAAATATTTCACGCAAATGGAAATAAAAAAAGCTGGGGTAGCAATACTTATATCAGACAAAATGGACTTTAGAACAAAGACCATAGTTAAAGATAAAGAAGGTCACTACATAATGATAAAGGGAGGAATCCAAAAGGAAGATATAACCATTATAAATATCTATGCACCTAATATAGGAGCACCTAAATATATAAAGCAGACTTTGATAGACTTAAAGGGCGAGATCAACAGCAATACTATAATAGTAGGAGATTTCAGTACCCCATTAACATCATTAGATAGATCCTCAAGAAAGAAAATTAACAAAGAAACAGCAGACTTAAAGGACACATTAGATGAACTCGATTTAATAGATATCTTCAGAACCTTTCACCCTAAAACAGCAGAATATGCATTCTTTTCAAGCGCTCATGGTACATTCTCTAGAATAGACCACATGTTAGGGCACAAAAGCGGGCTCAACAAATTTAAGAAGATTGAAATCATATCGAGCATTTTCTCTGATCACAATGGCATTAAACTAGAAATCAACCACAATAGAAAAATTGAAAAACATTCAAACACTTGGAAACTAAATAGCACAATATTAAACAATGAATGGGTTAACATTGAGATCAAAGAAGAAATTTAAAAATTCCTAGAAACAAACGATAATGAGCATACATCAACTCAAAATTTATGGGACACAGCAAAAACAGTCCTGAGAGGGAAGTTTATAGCATTACAGGCATACCTCGAGAAGCTAGAAAAAGCTCAAATAAACAACTTAACCCTGCATCTAAAAGAACTAAAAAAAGAACAGCAAGTAAAGCCCAGAGCTAGTAGAAGGAAGGAAATAATAAAGATCAGAGCAGAAATAAATGACATAGAGGCTAAAGAAACAATACAGAGGATCAATGAAACCAGGAGCTGGTTCTTTGAAAAGGTAAACAAGATCGATGAACCTTTAACCAGACTCACCAAGAAAAAAAGGGAGAGGACTCAAATAAATAAAATTAGAAACGAGAGTGGAGAAATAACAACAGACACACAGAAATACAAAATATTGTAAGAAAATACTATGAAGAACTGTATGCCAAAAAACTAGACAACCTAGATGAAATGGACAAATTCCTTGAATCATATAATCTTCCAAAAATCAATCTGGAAGAATCAGAAAACCTAAACAGAACAATTACAACAAATGAGATTGAAACAGCTATCAAAAAACTCCCAAAAAAGAAAAGTCCTGGGCCTGATGGCTTCACAAGTGAATTCTACCAAATATTCAAAGAAGAACTAACTCCTATCCTTCTCAAGCTATTTCAAAAAATTCAAGAGGAAGGAAGACTTCCAAACTCCTTTTATGAGGCGAGCATAATTCTGATTCCAAAACCAGGCAAAGACAACACAAAAAAAGAAAATTATAGGCCAATATCCCTGATGAACTTAGATGCAAAAATCCTCAATAAAATATTAGCAAACCGGATCCAGCAATATATGGAAAAAATCATACACCATGATCAAGTAGGATTTATTCTTGGGAGGCAAGGCTGGTACAATATTCGCAAATCAATCAATGTGATTCATCACATAAACAAAAGTAAGGAGAAAAACCACATGATAATTTCAATAGATGCAGAAAAAGCATTTGATAAAGTCCAGCACCCATTCATGATCAAAACTCTCAGCAAGGTGGAAATACAGGGAACATACCTAAACATGATAAAGGCCATCTATGACAACCCCACAGCCAACATCATACTCAATGGGCAAAAATTAAAATCAATCCCCTTAAGATCAGGAACAAGGCAGGGGTGCCCCCTTTCACCACTCTTATTTAACATAGTTCTGGAAGTCCTTGCCACAGCAATCAGACAAGAAAAAGAAATAAAAGGCATCCAAATTGGAAAAGAAGAAGTAAAACTATCATTATTTGCAGATGACATGATATTGTATATAGAAAACCCTAAAGTCTCAGTCAAAAAACTACTAGACCTGATAAAAGAATTTGGCAAGGTGGCAGGATATAAAATCAATACTCAGAAATCAGAGGCATTTTTATACACTAATAATGAACTGTCAGAAAGAGAAATCAGGGAATCAATCACCTTTACCATTGCAACCAAAAAAATAAAGTACCTAGGAATAAATCTAACCAAAGAGATTAAAGACTTGTACTCAGAAAATTATAAAACATTGATAAAAGAAATCAGGGAAGATACAAATAAGTGGAGGCATATACCATGCTCATGCATCATTAAAATGTCTATATTACGCAAAGCAATTTATAAATTCAATGCAATTCCAATGAAAATACCAATGACTTACTTCAAAGACATAGAACACATATTCCAAAAATTTATATGGAACCAAAAAAGAACAGGAATAGCCTCAGCAATCCTGAAAAGGAAGAAAAAAGCGGGAGGTATCACACTTCCAGATATCAAGTTATATTATAAGGCCATTGTACACAAAACAGCATGGTACTGGCATAAGAACAGGCACATAAATCAATGGAACAGAACAGAGAACTCAGAAATAAACCCACAGCTCTATGGACAACTGATATTTGACAAAGGAGGTAAGACAACACAATGGAGTAAAGACAGCCTCTTCAACAAATGGTGTTGGGAAAATTCTACAGCTACCTGCAAAAAAATGAAACTAGACCACCAACTTACACCACTCACAAAAATAAACTCAAAATGGATAAAAGACTTGAATGTAAGCCGTGAAACCATAAGCATCTTAGAAGAAAACATAGGCAGTAAGCTCTCTAACATCTCTAGCAGCAATATATTTGCTGATTTGTCTCCACAGGCAAGTGAAATAAAAGACAGGATAAACAAATGGGACTTTATCAAACTAAAAAGCTTCTGCACAGCTAAAGACAATAAGAACAGAATAAAAAGACAAACTACACAATGGGAGAATATATTTGACAATACGTCTGATAAGGGGTTAATAACCAAAATTTATAAAGAACTTGTAAAACTTAATACCAGGAAGACAAACAATCCAATCCAAAAATGGGCAAAAGAAATGAATAGACACTTCTCCAAAGAGGACACACAGATGGCCAATAGGCATATGAAAAAATGTTCAACATCATTAATGATTAAAGAAATGCAAATTAAAACCACAATGAGATATCACCTCACACCAGTCAGAATGGCGCTCATCAATAAAACAACACAGAATAAGTGCTGGCGAGGATGTGGAGAAAAGGGAACCCTCCTGCACTGCTGGTGGGAATGCACACTCGTGCAGCCACTGTGGAAAACAGTATAAAGATTCCTCAAGAAATTAAAAATCAAACTGCCTTTTGACCCAGCTATACCACTGTTAGGAATATACCCCAAGAACACCATAGCACTGTTTGAAAAGAAGAAATGCACCCCCATGTTTATGGCAGCATTGTTCACAATAGCAAAGATTTAGAAACAGCCCAAGTGTCCATCAGAGGACGAGTGGATTAAAAAGCCTTGGTATATATATACAATGGAATACTACTCAGCCATAAGAAATGATGACATAGGATCTTTTACAACAACATGGATGGGCCTTGATAACATTATACTGAGTAAAATAAGTAAATCAGAAAAAACTAAGAACTATATGTTTCCATACATATGTGGGACATAAAGATGAGACTCAGAGACATGAACAACAGTGTTGGGGTTACAGGGTGGGGGGAGGAGAGGGAGGGGGTTGGGGGAGGGTAGGGGCACAAAGATCATGGCTTTTCAGCATTTACCATATTCCCCCCTTAATCTATAGACAGACAGCAAATATTTACGTATGGTGTTCCCACTATAAAGACTGCTGTTTTAGGGACAAATGCTGATAAACTATTTCAGCAGTTCCTCCCTCTTCAAAGACTTATATGTAAACATAGAGCTCCATGTTTCATAGGACATACTCAAGCTCACTCCATGCTCCCTGGAGCTTTAGCACAAGGGAATGCCCCTCCCCCCCCCCTTTTTTTTTTTTTTTTTAGTATTTCTTCTTTTATTTATTTATTTTTGTATATTTCTGAGGATGGGGATGGGGAGGCAGTCAGACAGACTCCTGCATGTGCCTGACTGGGATCCACCTGACATGCCTACCGGGGGGAATGCTCTGCCCATCTGGGATGTTGCTCTGTTACAACCGGAGCCATTCTAGCAACTGGAGCGGAGGCCATGGGGCCATCCTTAGTGCCCAGGGTGGATTTCCTCCGGTGGAGACTTGGCTGTGGGCGGGAGGAGAGAGACCAAGAGGAAGGAGAGGGGGAGGAGTGAAGGGGTAGATGGCGCTTCTCCTGTGTGCTCTGGCCAGGAATTGAACCCGGGAATCCTGCACACCAGACCAATGACTCCGATGGGTCTACCATATCATGCTTTTTACTTAAAAAAAAAAAAATTTCCATTTCTTTTGAATGCTGATGAACAGGAGACACCAAATCTTTTTCGCCTGCAAACTACTACCTTCTTTATTAGATCTAGCTAATAACACTGTTCTGTCTTTTTTCCAAATGGCTCCAGATATATGGAAAAGATTTATATAGGCGGATGGGGATCCTCAAACCCCTCAGCGAGATCTTCTGAGAATGGCTTTTAAGATACCTAGAGGCAGAAAAAGCTCAATAGAGATCAGGGGAAACTACCAGCTTTTAGGATACACCCTTAAAGGCTCCAACACCCCAAAGGGGTCTCCTAGGATGCCATCTGGGTCCTGCTTCAATAGTGGAAAGGAAGGTCATTGAGCTAAAGCCTGCCAGGCTTACACGCCTCTGCTGTGAGGAAACAGGGATACTGGAAGGTGGGCTTCCCCCTCACTCCTCTAAGGGAGGGTTCAGTCTCTTCCAGCCCTGCTCCAGCCACCTATGACCTAACCTTGCCCAGAAAGCTGGGGTTTGCCACTGAAGGCTGAAGGTGCCCAGGGCCATCAGCCCCATCTATGACACTGTGGACGAAACTAGGGTATTTCTTCCAAGAAGCAGGTAAACTGATCTCATTCACACAAGGGCCACTTAACTATGTTTTGCCTGAATAGTCAGGTTTTTTATTCTTCCCTCAAAGATCTCTGTTGTGGGTGTTGATAGTCCTATTTTCTGCTGCTTTGCTTAATATATAGTGTTTCCTTTATCCCTCCTACCTCAATGCCCCACTCATATTTCAGGCTGGGACCTACCCTTAATTTAGAGCTCTCTTTCCTCCTTTTGCCAACTTGTATTATGAATTTACCTTTGCCACCCAGCTTAGTGTATCCCAAGGTTCTCTTTACCATGCCACAGTCACAGAGCTCCAGGGAAAAGCAACCTGGTCTCAACTCTCCAGGCAGAGGAGAACAGAAGCTCCATATCCACGCATGCTGCAAATGGCTTTTTCCAGTCTACCTGAATCATTACCAGCTAGAAGCAGCGGTCACTGGGACTTGGACATGAGCTGCAAAGTATAGAATGGTGACAACAATTCCAGTGCCATGCGGACTTTTCCTGTGGGGAACTTTCCTGGACTCCTGCTCCCTGTGACAGCTCCTAACAGACTGAACTGTGGTTGGGTTGCATTTTTCAGGGATTTGGCATGGTGATGGGGCCAACTTGGACTTGGGGAACATGTTAAGGTCACTACTCTTTTATGGATTCTTGCTGTATTGGCCAAGAGTTTGCTTAAAGGCTTTTATTCACTGTAAAAAAAATAGAGGACTGGATGAAGAAGATGGGGCACATATACACCATGGTATATTATTCAGCTAGGAGAAATGGTGACATCGGATCACTTATAGCAGAATAGTGGAGTCTTGGTAGCATTGTGTGGGTTGAAATAAGCGAATCAGAAAAAAACAGGAACTGCAGGATTCCATACATTGGTGGGACATAAAAGTGAGACTAAGAGGCATGAACAGGAGTGTGGTGGCTATGGGGGGTGGGGGGAGGGAAGGAGGGAGAGGGGGAGGGGGAGGGGTACAGAGAGAACTGGATGGAGGGTGGCAGAGGACATCTCTCTTCGGGTGATGGGTATGCAACATAACTAAATGACAAGATAACCTGGAAATGTTTTCTTTGAATGTATGTACCCTGATTTATTGATGTCACCCCATTAAAATAAAAATTTATTTATTAAAAAAAAACATACAACAGCCTTTACATCCCCCAAAATGATTAAAACATTAAAGTAAATATTCTGATAGAAAAAAAAGAAAAAGAAAAACTAATGGATGATATCAGAATAATAGCAGCATGAGAGATCTCCTGACCTCTCCCCTTAAAATTTCAACAAATTGAACTATAACACAATGAAGGAACCCTAGCTGATCTCACAGGCACACTTGAAAGATCCACGCACTAAATAAACTAAAGGTGGGAAGGAGTAAAAAGGAGGGTGGAAAATAAAATACATTCATGTTGGGCTTTGGAGAGAAGAGACAAATCTACAGTGACTGGGGTTTTTTTTTCTCTGAGGGACAACAGAAAGGAGGGAAGCTGGGGCTCTTTGGATTTTGTCTGAGGGGTGCAAAGCAGGAAACTCAGAGTGACTGGATCTCCTAATACCAGAAGGAGCAGTGAAATAGAGGGGCAGAGAGAGAGATAAACCAAAGCGGCCAGACACAGGATCATGGCCAGTACTGTGGATTGCCTGTAGCCCACACTCAGCAGAAATAGAGAAAGCTACAGTGCAGCCCACAGCCTCCCAGATCCAGCTTTCTTCACCTCACAATACCAAGAGTGGCAGAGACAAACACCACAACTAGCTCTCCAGAGCCACTCTCTCCCCTGAAAAACAGAGGTGCTCCTGGATCCAGTGTCTGTTGAAGCCTAGGAAGTCTGAGATCACCATTCCTAGAGCTATAAAGTCGGAAAGCTGAAGCCGTAAAGCTAAAGTCATAAGGCCAAAGCCATAAAGTCTCACAACACACTCCACCCAAAAGGCAACTGTGGCCCTGCCTATATCAAAGAAATAGCAACATCTCATTAGAAGGCAGCCCAGGAACTTCACAGAGCTAAAAGTGGGAATACAGCATGACAAATGGAAGAAATCTCTCAAAACCAAAATGTATTTTTCTTTTTTTCCCTTTATTCCTCTTACTTTTTTCTCTTTTGAATTTCATTTTCTTTAATTTTTAAATTTTTATTCTGTTTGTTGTGGGTGTATTTTTTATTTACTTTCAATTTTTTTCTAGTGGTTTTTCTTTTTTTATTGATTTTAATTTATTATGTTTACATAGATTCTAGTGTTGCCCCAGATGCATCCCCTCCCCATTTTCCCCTCAACATCTCTCTTGCCCACGTCTAGTACTGCCTTCCCCACTTCCCTTCAGCTTTCTCCCATCCTATCATCCCTTTTCCCTCTGTCCTCTTCTCTTCTGGTCCTTTTGATCTTTCTTCTGTCTCAATTCTGTTTCTCAGTTCACATTGTTCATTGGATTCCTCAAATAAGTGAGGTCATATGATATTTTTCTTTTTCTGCCTGGCTTATTTCACTTAACATAATAGTTTCCAGGTCCATCCATATTGTTGCAAAAGGTAAGATATCCTTCTTTATCATGGCCTTATAGTATTCCATGGTATATATGTACCAATTTTTTTTAATCCACTCATCTACTGAAAGACACTTGGGCTATTTCCAGTTCTTCACTATTGTAAACAATGCTGCCAAAAACATTGGGGTGTTTTTCTCATTTTGAAACAGTGCTATGTTGTTCTTGGTGTATATTCCTAAAAGTGGGATAGCTGGGTCAAAAGGCAGTTCTATTTTCAATTTTTTGAGGAATCTTCATACTGTTTTCCACAGTGGCTGCACCAGTCTGCATTCCCACCAGCAGTGCAGGAGGGTTCCCTTTTCTCTACATCCTCACCAGCACTTATTTTGTGTTGTTTTGTTGATGAGCGCCATTCTGACTGGTGTGAGGTGATATCTCATTGTGGTTTTAATTTGCATTTCTCTAATGATTAGTGATGTTGAGCATTTTTTCATATGCCTATTGGCCATCTGTATGTCCTCTTTGGAGAAGTGTCTATTCATTTCTTTTGCCCATTTTTTTTATTGTATTGTTTGTCCTCCTGGTATTGAGTTTACAAGTTCTTTATAAATTTTGGGTATTAACCCCTTATCAGACGTATTGTTGAATATGTTCTCCCATTGTGTAGTTTGTCTTTTTATTCTGTTCTTATTGTCTTTAGCTGTCCAAAAGCTTTTTAACTCCCATTTGTTTATCCTGTCTTTTATTTCACTTGCCCGTGGATATAAATCAGCAAACATATTGCTGCGAGAGATGTCGGAGAGCTTACTGCCTATGTTTTCTTCTAAGATGCTTATGGTTTCACGGCTTACATTTAAGTCTTTTTATCCATTTTTCCTTCTACTACCTCTGATCTTTACTTGCTGTTCTTTTTCTAGTCTTTTAGGTGCAGGGTTAAGTTGTTTATTTGAGCTTTTTCTAGCTTCTTTAGGTATGCTTGTAATGTTATGAACTACCCTCTCAGAACTGCTTTTGCTGTATCCCAAAAATTTTGAGTTGTTGTATGCTCATTATCATTTGTTTCTAAGAATTTTTTTATTTCTTCTTTATCTCATTGTTAACACATTCGTAATTTAATAACATGCTAATTCGTGTCCAAGTGTTTGAGTATTTTCTAGTGCTTCTGTTGTGTTTGTTTTCTAGTTTCATGCCACTGTGATCATAAAAAAATGCTTGATATGATTTCAATCTTCTTAAATTTGTTGAGACCACTTTTGTGTCCTAATATGTAGTATATCCCAGAGAATGTACCATGAGCACTTGAAAAGATTGTATATTCTGCTGCTTTAGGGTAAAAAGTTCTGAAGATATCTATTAAATTCAGTTGATCTAGTTTGTTTGTTTGTTTGTTTGTTTACAGAGACAGAGAGATAGAGTCAGAGAGAAGAATAGATAGAGACAGACAGACAGGAATAGAGAGAGATGAAAAGTATCAATTATTAGTTTTTCATTGCAACACCTTAGTTGTTCATTGATTGCTTTCTCATATGTGCCTTGACTGTGGGGCTACAGCAGACTGAGTAATTCTTTGCTCAAGCCAGCCACCTTGGGTTCAAGCTGGTGAACTTTGCTCAAACCAGATGAGCCCTCACTTAAGCTGGTAACCTCGGGGTCTCAAACCTGGGTCTTCCACATACCAGTCCAACACTCTAGACACTGCGCCACCACTGGGTCAGGCTCTAGTGCAGTGTATCCCAACGTGGGGCCCATGCCCCACAGGGGGGCAATTCGATAGTTAAGGGGGGCAATTTGAAAATGGACTCAACATGACTTTAACTCTTTAGCCCTGGGCCATTTAAATGCAATGCTAGATATCGGTGCCAAATTTAACGAAAAATGCAATTCTTAAATAATTGCAGTAAATATTTATTAAGTATAATTTCGTTTGACAAGACCAAAATATCACCTGGGTGATTGGCGTCGTCAAGTAAACTTCGTCCTGGGTTCACCACGGAGCCTGCGGTCTGCAACGGGGGACCCCAGACGTTTTAAAAACTCGCTAAACAATGCAGTTATTCTCACCTAATTGGCCCATCGCAACTTCTGTAGTGTTTCACATCATTCAGTTGGTGTTAATTTGAAATAAGTGTCAGTCAAAACTGTTGTAAAAGCTCATTGATTTAATATATATACATATCTATATATTGTATAGATATAATTGGTAAGTATTTGATTTTATTTTTATCAATATTAAACTCTTTATTAAGTACTTCTTGCATCGGGGCTAGAAAGCACTAATATTTTATAAATATTATTGGGGCTATAATAGTGCATGCATGACAATTTTAATTTTAGAAGCATAACTTTCCAGAAAATTTTGTCAAGTGAAAAAAATATAGATACCTTTTGATTTGCGGTGGTAGTGTAGTAAATGTGTTATATACATTTAAATAAATATGAATTTTTAGTATACGTTTACTCTATGTCACATTGAATATATTTTAACACATATTTTAATATCAGCATTTCTTAAAACAGTTCTTGAAAAAGATGACAAAGATGTAAAAGCTATGCCACTCAGTAACAATACTGTTAGCAGAATAGATGAAATGAGTGAGGATATTGAAAAACAACTTATTGAAAAGCTGAAAACAAGAAAATTCTCCTTGCAAATGGATGAATCAACTTTGAGAGACAGTGAGGCAGTATTGATAACTTACGTAAGATATAATGATAAAGGACATTTTGCTGAAGAAATGTTGTTCTGTAAAAGATTAGAAAGCACCGCTACCTCCAAAGATATATATAATAAGCTAAAAACTACTTAGATATCAATGATATACCAATGAAAAATCTAACATCTTGTGCTGCAGATGGTGCTCCCAATATGATGGGCAAGAAAAATGGCTGCTTAAAATTGATGAAAGATGCAAATCCAGAAATGATTCTTGTGCATTGTGTTATTCATAGGGAAAACTTGGTAGCTAAAAACATCTCGCCTGTTCTGAATGAAGTATTACATACAGTAATAAAGTGTGTTAATGCTATTAAAGCTAGTGCCAAATGTGAGCGTCTTTTCAAGCTATTTTGTGAAGAACAAAATGAAGACCATGTGAGACTTTTACTTCATACTGAAGTAAGATGGCTATCTAAAGGAAACTGTTTGAAAAGAGTTATGGAACTGTTTGATACTCTTAGTGATTTTTTAAGCGACAAACCTGAAATGAAGTATCTGTTAACACTAGATGGTAAAGCATTTGTGAGTTATTTAGCCGATATCTTTGAAAAACTAAATATATTAAATAAGCAACTTCAAGGAACAAATAAAACTCTTGTTGATGCAAAAGCAAAGATATTTGGTTTCATTACCAATATTGAGTTATGTCAGAAACATATTAACAACAAAAACTTTAAACAGTTTCATTGGCTCCAAAAATGTGAAGTAACAGATACCGCTTTACTTGTTATTGTCAATCATTTGAATATTCTATCGGCTGATTTAAAAGAAAAATTTTCTGTTTTAAAACAAATTGATTTCCCAACATGGACAATGCAGCCAATGTTAGTGGGTTTGTCTGATATATCAAATATGCAGTACCAAGAAGAACTCACAGAATTACAAAATGATGAGTCAGTTAAAGCTTTATTTAATATCAAAGGAGCGATGGCATGGCTTTGTGAGGAAATAGAAATCAAATACCCAAATTCAACCAAATGTGCAAGAAAACTATTGCTACTGTTTCCATCTTCATTTTTAGCTGAATGTGGATTTAGTGCTGTAAATGATTTACTGGTAAAAAAAAGAAATCGGCTGGATATAACACAACGTGGAGACTTGAGACTAAAGCTAACCAAATTGGAACCTAATATAAAATCTCTGTGCAGCAAGCATCAAGCGCAAGGATCACACTAAATTAAAATAATAAATTAATATAGAAAAATCTGTATTAAAATTATTTGGAATTTAAATTTCTGTTTTTCATTATATGTTCTGAAATTTTACTTACTGTGTTTTGTTAACAGTTTCATAGTGATTTCTTCCTAGAACCTGTCATTTATGTTTATTAAGTGAACAAATCAATTTTTTAATGTTAAAAATTATGTATGTTACATAGGGGGGGACATAAAAATTTTAGAAAGGTTAAGGTGGGGCATGGCACAAAAAAGGTTTGGAAACACTGCTCTAGTGTGTCCTTGAAGTCTGCTGTTTCTTTGTTAATTTTCTTTCTTGAGGATCTATGTAGTGATGTTAGTTGGGTATTGAAATCCCCTACTATTATAGTATTGCTGTGATCTTGCCCTTTAAATCCATCAAAGTCTGCTTTATATATTTAGGTGTTTCTATATTAGGTGCATAGATATTTATAATGATTATATCTTCCTGTTTGATTGCTCACTTTATCTTTATGTAGTGACCTTCTTTATCTCTTACTATAACCTTTGTTTTAAAGTCCATTTTGTCTGATATAAGTATTAATACCCCAGCTTTTCTTTATTTCCATTTGCATTAAATATTTCTTCCATCCTTTTAACTTTAGTCTATGTGCTACTTTTGTTTTAAGGTGTGTCTCTTGTAGGCTTCATATGTATGGGTCCTGTTTTCTTATCCACGAAGCTACCCTATGTCTTTTGATTGAATCATTTAATCCATTTACATTTAAAGTTATTATTGATATGTAGTTGTTTTTTTCCATTTTATTCTTTAAAGCTGTACTCCTCCTTTGCTATATTCTTTTTCCCCTTTGATCTGTTTACTGCAGGCCCCTTAACATTTCTTGCAGCATTGGTTTGGTTGTAATAAATTCCTTGAGTTTTATTTTATTTTTATTTTTATTTTGTCTGGGAAGCTTTTTACTTCTCCTTCAATTTTAAATGATAACCTTGCTGGATAAAGTAATCTTGGTTGTAGGGTCTTGTTCTGCATTACTTTGAATATTTCTTGCCATTCCCTTCTGGCCTCTAGTGTTTCTGATGAGAAGTCAAATGTTATCCTTATGGGGTCTCCTTTGTAGGTGATAACCTTTTTTTCTCTAGCAGCTTTTAATATTTTCTCTATCACTTAGCTTTGGTATATTATGATGTGTCTTCGTTAGATTTCTTTGAGTTTCTCTTTAATGGAGTTCTCTGTGTTTCTTAAACTTATGCGACTTTTTCGTGCATCAATTTAGGGAAGTTTTCAGCTATGATTTGATTGAACAAGGTCTCTATCCCTTGTTCTTTCTCTTCTTCTTTAGGAACCCCTATGATGCGGATGTTACTTCTCTTCATGTTGTCACAGAGCTCTCTGAGCATTTCCTCAGACTTTTTGAGTCTCTTTTCTTTTTTCTGCTCTGCTTTCATGCCTTTATTTATCTTGTCCTCTGACTTGCTGATTCGACTCTCAGCTTCATCCATCCTGCTTTTAATTCCTTCCATTGTGGTCTTCATTTCTGATATTGTATTGTCATTTCTGACTCTTTTTATATTATTTCAATATCCTTTTTTTATACTTGCTGTCTCTTTATTTCCATGTTCATAATGTCCATCTATTGTTGTTCTAAGATCTTTGAGCATCCGAACAATCATTATTTAAAACTCTGCATCCAGTAATTTGGTTATATCCAACTCATTCAGGTCCTTTTCTGGGGATATTTCTTGATTTATTTTGGTTGCATTTCTCTTTCTTCCTATTTTGTCTGTGTATAAGAAGGATGTGGCCACTGGAGTTCAATGGGTGTGGCCTCTGTGTTCCCTAGACGTGGTCTGTCTGCAGGCATTCCACCCCTTCTGCCACTGCCTCAGGCATTAGGGTATTGATGTTGCCAGTGTCGGCCCGCTGTGGCTGTTGCTGCGGTTTCCACCTCTCCTCCATGGGAGGGGCTGTGTTGTTCACATGTACAGGTCTACAAGCTTTGGCTGCCTTGGCCTTTGCCCCATCCCTGCTAGTGGGGTTGCATGCCATGCCCAGGGCCACTAGCCTGGGCACTGTGGGCAGGGGTGAGCAGTTTTGCTCAGACACGGGTTCGTGCCCTTTCCCAGTCTTTCACCTTTCCCCTGCAGGTGGGATTTCAGAAGGGCCCGCAGCCGGACCGGACCTCTTTTATGTTTCCCTTCCATCCCTGCCAGTCGAGACTGAGCATAAACTGGGCCTCAGCCGTGGCCAGCCTGGCTTCAGCCCCTGCCGATGGGACCACACTTCCACATTCCTCCCTTGCTCGCCCTCTGGTGAGCTCTCAGCAGTGTGGGTGCTGCAGCTTATTCCCTAGCACTCAATACTGTAGTCCTGAAGGCTCCCTCCTTCTAAGCGACTCTGCTCTGAGTGCTGTGGGAGAGCTTGTTTGGCTGGTGTCCTGCTTCCCTTTGCTGGTATTTCTGTTTCTAGTGGAAATATTCACTTCAGATTTGGGGAGTGACTCTGCCCAGGAGTTAGGGTGGCTGTTCGTCAAAGTGTTTCTCCCTGTGCCTCCTATATTACACTGTATTCCTGCTACTCCGGTCCTCTCCTCTATCCCCATCCCCTGGAGCCCCATGCAGTGGTTTTGAAAGAGGTTTTCTGTGAGGTCCCTTTAAGAAGAATCCTGTGTCTGAGAAATCTGTCTCTTTCTCACAAACAGTATCCTGACTTGTTTTGCAGTTAAACACTGTCCATATGCCTCTTCTAGGCTCTGGGGCTGCAGGCTGGGGCTTTGTTCCTGGAGCCCAGTACCCTCCCCTCTCTGCTAAACTCACTTCCCACTACATAATTCTCTACAGGATGCCATTTGCTCCAGGAGCTGGGAAGCCCTCTCCATGTTTCTGCTTCTTCCTACCAGTCTCAGTGTGGCTTCTTCAGTGTTCCTTGTTTGAAGAGTCCTCTTAGTTTAGTCCAAAGTTGGTTTCTCCAGATGATGGTTCTTAAAATTAAGTTATAATCCACTTTGGTTCTGGGAGGTGGAAGTTGGTACATCTGCCTACTCCATCGCCAACTTGCCACCCACTTTCTTCTTTACTTGTCATAATTTTTAAAGTTTTTATATTTTTAATGTGTTTTTTTAATTTTTAATTTTTTTAGTTTTCTTTTTGTTAGGGTTCTTAACAATACCACTCTCTAATGCCATCAAGAAAGAAGAAAACAAATACCATGGCTATACAAGACAGATATGTAGTTCAGAAATAAAATGAAATATCTCCAAAAAATAATCTAAACCACATGGAAGCCTTAGAATTAAATGATAGAGAATTCAAATTTTAAATTCTAAAAATACTCAATAAGATGCAAGAAGACACCAATAGGCAACTTAGTGAGTTCAGAAAACAAATTAATGAAGAAAACAAATACCTACTCAGGAAGACTGAAACCTTAAAAACAGAGAAGAACTTAACACATGAACTGAACATGGAAGTAGCAAGTTTTGTTAACATAACAAGCCAGATAGAGGAAAGAATCAGTGACATCAAAGACAGGCAACTATAGATGCTATACTGAGAAGAGGGGAGAGACTCATGAATAAAAAAACTGAGAGAGCTCTACAAGAATTGTCTAATTCCATCAGAAAGAGCAATATGAGAATAATGGGTATATCAGAAGAAGAAGAAGAGAGAAAAAGGGAACGGAGAGCCTATTCAAACAAATAATTGATAAGAATTTCCTAAGCTTATGGAAAGAGAGCCTCAAATACAAGAAACAAACAAAATGCTGAGTGGCTGAAATCCAAACAGACCTACTCTAAGGCATATCATAATAAAATTGTCAAAAATCAGTGACAGAGAAAGAATTCTCAAGGCATCTGGGGAAAAGAAGAACATAATATATAAAGGAAGGCCCATTAGGTTATCATCAGACTTCTCAGCAGAAACTCTATGAGCCAGAAGAGAGTGAATCCAAACATTCAAAGTACTGAAAGAAAGAAATTACCAGCCAAGAATACTTTATTCATCAAAGTTACCCTTCAAATATGAAGAAGATATAAAAACTTTTTCAGGCATACAGAAGCTAAGGGAATTTATCACCAGAAAACTCCCACTGCAAGAAATATTCAAGGGGGCTATTTGACCAGACACAAAGAATAAAACAAATCAAAACCACAAGTAAAAGCTCTAACAAGGTAACAATAAAAACAAGAATAATCTGTGACAACAGAATATAAAAGGGGAGAGAATAAAGAGCTGCAGTAGCAAAGGAGGGAGTGCAGAGGCACTCATAAAAAAGGGCACTTGGACATATGAACAATTTTCTCTTAATAACCTAATGATAACCACCCACAAAAAATCACTACTGAAACACAGCTTAAAAAAAGAAGAAACAGGTGAAAGAAGTATATGAAATATGACCAAACAAAAACAACTGACAGAAATAGAAAACAGAAAAACCAAACAAGACACAGAGCTACCAGAAAACAAGACATAAACTGACTATAGGAAATCATCAAGTATCAAAAATTATCCTAAAAGTAAATGGAGTAAACTCACCAATAAAGAGGCAGAGAGTAGCAGATTGGATCAAAAAGCCAAACCCAACCATATGCTGCATTGAAGAGACACATGTAAGCCATAAGGAAAAAAGTAGATTAAAAGTGAAAGATTGGAAAACGATACTCCAAGCAAATAATATCCAAAGAAAAGCAGGTTTAGCCATACTCATACCTGACAAAGCTGACTTCAAGACAACAAAGGTAACCAGATACAAGATAGATATTTCATAATAATAATGGGGACATTATATTAAGAAGACATAACACTTCTTAATCTATATGCACCAAATCAGGGAGCACCAAAATATATAAGACATCTTATCAGTGATCTAAAAAATAGAAGCAGACAAAAACATGATCATACTTGGAAGATTTCGGCACACACATTCATGGTTTTAGATAAATCATCCAAACAGAAAATCAATAAAGAAATATTGGTCTTAAATGACACTTTGGGTCAAATGAACATAATAGACATTTATATGACATTTCATCCCAAAACATCATATTATACATTCTTCTCTAGTATGAATGGAACGTTCTCAAGGATAGACCATACGTTTGGCCACAAAACTAACATCAACAAATTTTAAAAAATTGAAATTATACCAAGCATATTTTCTGGTCATAAAGCTTTGAAATTAGATTTCAACTGTAAAAAAGAAGTAAAGAAACCCACAAAAAAGTGGAAATTAACCAACATACTTCTAAAAAATGACTGGGTCAAAGAAGAAATAAAAGCAAGATCAAAAGATATATACAGACAAAATTGACAACACATCAAAATTTCTGGGATGCAGTAAAAGCAGTAATAGAGGAAAATTTATTTCATTACAGGCTTATATCAAGAAACAAGAGAGATTTCAAGTAAACAACCTAACATCACACCTTAAGGAACTAGAACTAAATGAAATACAGAACAAAAAATCTATTGAAAATATTAATACAACAGAGAGCTGGTTCTTTGAAAAATCAATAAATTCGACAAACCAATGGCTAGACTCACTAAGGAAAAAAGAGGAAGATAGGACTCATATAACCAAAATCCAAAATGAAACAGGAGAAATTATCATAGACATCATAGACAAAGGATCATAGTAGAATATTATGAAAGATTATATGCCACCTAATTCGACAACCTAGAGAAAATGGATAAATTCCTACAAATATAAAATTTTCCTAGACTCAGTCACTTAGAAGTGGAAAACCTAAATATATTTCTAAGAAGGAAGGAAATAAAAACAACTATCAAAAGCCTCCCCCAAAACAAAAATCCAGGTCCAGACAGTACACTAGTGAATTCTACTAAATATTTAAAGAAGATTTGGTACCTATCCTTCTCAAAGTCTTCCAAAAAATAGAAAAAGAAGCACTATTCCCCAACACATTTTTATGAGGCCAACATAATCTTCATACCAAAACCTGGTTAGGAAACACAAAAAAAGAAAACTACAGACTAATATCTCTAATGAATAAGATGCAAAAATCCTAAACAAAATACTAGCATGTCAAATACAACATGTGGGAAAGGGTGTTGGGGGTGGTGGTTGAGTGTAAAGAGGGACAAATATAAGGTGTCAGAAAATGATATGACTATGAGTAATGGGTATACAAGATAATAAACAGTTCAAATGCTATAGAAATGCTCACCTGAAACCTATGTACACATATTGATCTGTAGGAATATGCTGTGAAGACTTGCACAGTTAGGGGAAACAATCAAGGACAGCAAGGTGCCCTTGGGCAAAAGCACTGAGTGAACTAGAGTCTAGGGGCCTCTCTGACCCATCCTTGAAACAGTGCAGGCTAGAAACAACAAAACAGCAGGATAAGTAAGATTCAGGAACAGAAATGTTCAGGCTCTCAGAACAGAGATTAAAAGACAGCATTTTCCCTTGTCCTTTACTTCACCCCCTAAAAACTTCTAACTGCTTCCTTGACTTATTTGTACTGGCTAATAAGTATTTGAGTAAGGCTGGGGACGGGATTTCAGTCCTTCAGTCTGTTGACCAAGGCTGTTGCCTCCCCTTGGCCTCTCAGCACATAATTACGTGGTCTCCAGGTAGTTCATTGTCATGGCAACAAGTGATGCCCTGTGTGAGGAACGGGAACCAAACGACATGTTTGCTACTCTGAGTAGTTCACTGTTGCAGCAACAAGTGGTTCTGCACATGAGAAACCAGAAGAAAAGACCTCCCAAAGCCTGGCAAAGGAAAAGGATGTCCACTCATCCCGGGTAGTAGGGGACACAAGCAGCCAAGGAGTAGTTCTTGAATGCTTGCACCAGGCCACCTTTAGGAATCAGGCCAGGGGATTTCCCTTTTCCTTCTTCTCTCCTTCATCATGAGTAATTCCCTTTCCTCTGAGCAGTGGAGTCTCAAGTTACATCTACACGGACTCTTTTGAGCTTCAGGGTGTATAATGAGAATTTAACTGCCCTCTTGCTCACAATCTGACAGCAATGTCCTTGGTATCTGAAGGATGTTCAGATGTCTTCTAATGTTTAGACTTAGAAGACTGGGAAAGCACTTTTACCAAGAGGATGGCTGAAGCAATTGGGATGGGATATGAAATGACCCCTTTGGATTGAGAAGGGTTTGTAAAAACTGTTCTCACCACCTACCTGAAACCTCAGACCAGCCCCTCCCCCTTGATATTTTACTGACCCTAACCAGCAGGAAGTAGCTACAGAAGAAGAGATCTTCACCCTTTTTCCTTAAACAACAAAAGGCTGGAATGTTATGTTTGGGTCCAGGGCTCCTTTAAATCCAGAGCCCCTTTAAAAACTCAAATTCCCCTCACCCAACTTTTTCCTCCCTTAAGCAACTACCTCCACCCTGGGAAGGTTATAGGGAGTGTCCTTGGGACAAGAGCTTCAGGAGGGACTTGGGGGTTGGGAAAGGAGGACAATCTGTGACCAAGGCCAGAAACCTGTTACAACTGTGGGAAAGAAGGTCATTTTCAGAAAGAATTTAGACAGAGCCTAATAGCAACTGTGTAGTTTGACTATTTTGTGTGCCCTCAGAGGCTAAAACTCAGTCTACCTGGATAACATTATACTGAGTGAAATAAGTAAATCAGAAAAAACTAAGAACTGTATGATTCCATACATAGGTGGGACACAAAACTGAGACTCGTGGACATAGACAAGAGTATGGTGGTAGCCCTGGCCGGTTGGCTCAGCGGTAGAGCGTCGGCCTGGCGTGCGGGGGACCCGGGTTTGATTCCTGGCCAGGGCACATAGGAGAAGCGCCCATCTGCTTCTCCACCCCTCCTCCTCTCCTTCCTCTCTGTCTCTCTCTTCCCTTCCCGCAGTGAGGCTCCATTGGAGCAAAGATGGCCCGGGCGCTGGGGATGGCTCCTTGGCCTCTGCCCCAGGCGCTAGAGTGGCTCTGGTCATGGCAGAGTGACGCCCCGAGGGGCAGAGCATCGCCCCCTGGTGGGCAGAGCGTCACCCCTGGTGGGTGTGCCAGGTGGCTCCCGGTCGGGCGCATGCGAGAGTCTGTCTGACTGTCTCTCCCCATTTCCAGCTTCAGAAAAATACAAAAAAAAAAAAAAAGAGTGTGGTGGTTAATAGAGGGAGGGAAAGGGAGGAGAGGGAGGGAGTTAGGGAAAGGGAGGGGCACAAAGAAAACCAAATAGAAGGTGACAGAAGACAATTTGACTTTGGGTGATGGGTATACAACATAATCAAATGTCAAAATGACCTGGAGATGTTTTCTCTGAATCTATGTACCTTAATTAATCAATGTCACCCTGTCTAAATAAAAAAGGAATGTTAATTAAAACAAAAACTCAATCTAAAAATTCCTTATAAAGTTCCAACAAAGCAGTTGTAAGAAGCCAATATGATCAATTACTATTCTTGTTGTGAACATGCAAATTACCAGGTCAAGTTAAAACTAGATTTAATACTATAGGATAATCTTAATTGGGTTCTTTAAAAAAAAATCTGAGGATAATATGAGGAAGAAAGAAAAATCAGGTCATTCAAATAATTTAATTAATGTCTTTTAAAGTTCTTAACAGAAAAATATATTTGTTTTATCTGAGTTTACAAAAGCTTCCCATTATCTCTGTTATGTCTTCTATAAATATGTTTGTTTGCCAATAAAAAAAAACTGTTGGTCATGAAATATGTTCATAAAACCATCAGTGTAAAATTGCTTATTTCTGACTTAGCTGTCACTGAAAGTTAAGGTTCTTATAAATTGAGAATTCTGATTAATGAGAAATTGTATAGTTTTAATGATAAAAGGTATAAAGTATAGAGGTAGGTTTGAAAGAAAAAGGAAGAAAGTAAATTGTACTAAAAGCTGATTATTTCTGAATGGTGAAGAAGGTCTGTATAAGATGCAAAAAGTTTATAAGGTTGCAGAAGGTTTGTGTAAGTTGTAGAAGGTTTGTGTAAGTTACAGAAGGTTTGTGTAGAGGGAAGAAACAGAAAGAGAAAGAACCAAAAAAGCAGACAAAGGTGAGAAGAGAAAAGAAGAATTTTAGAAGAAGGATTTTCCTGAAAGGAAAATAAAAATGAACATTAGAACACCCTTTGGGGTCTCTGGAGCTTGAGGAATTCACCCAAATTTACAGGTATTACAGAAAGAGCCAATAGCCTTGTTAATCTCCAACTACACAAACAAAACAGGGGGGTCAGGAGGAGAGACTCACCCCACAAGAACAATTGCACAAGGCTTTTTTTACTCTTAATTTTTTAAGCATTTCCTCATTTAGACTTACTGCACCTGAGAAGCATTTTATACCAGCTGAGCAATGGCCCAAGCCTCTTATGTTGTAGCTGGCCCTGAGTGGCAGAATCCAGTCAAAATGCTAACCTGGTGGTGAGGGTATGTTGTAATTTTGTCAACAGATCCTCTTTGGATAGCAGTGAGAAATGTAGAGCCTTATGAGTTGGCATCAGCCCCTAGAAAGCAACTTGGTTCCAGAGATCTAGAAGCTAATAGTGAGTCCACTTCTAGTAATGACCTGAAAAAGGGAAGGACACCTAACTCGCTCTCAAGCACTCAGGGAGCACCTGACATCACCTGGGACACTTTAAAACATCTAACCAGACATGCCAAAGAAGTTCTGTAAAATACAAACATGCCTGCAACCCCTAAAAACCTGTTTCTCTCTCTACTTGCCCTTTACCTTCCCCTGCAACCACCGCTACCTGTTAACGCACCAGCCATCATTGAACCATGTAAGCATCTTAGTCTCTGTTAGTCTTTACTAAAACATAAAAGGAGAATGTGTAGGAATATGCTGTGAAGACTTGCAGAGTTAGGGTAAACAATCAGAGACAGCGAGGTGCCCGAAGGTGAAAGCCCTAAGTGAATGAGAGTCCAGGGGTCTCTCTGACCCATACTAGATACAGGACAAGCTGGAAACAGAGAAACAGCAGGAAAAGATTCAGTAACAGAAACTGTTAAGGCTCTCAGAACAGAGATCAGAAGTCAGCTTGTTCCTTGTCCTTTACTTCACCCCATGAAAATTTCTTCTGTCTGCTTCTTTGACTTCTTTGTACTGGCTAATAAATATCTGAGTAAGGCTAGGGACAGGACTTCAGTCCTTCAGTGATCTGAATGGTGTTGTTGCCTCCCCTCGGCCCCTTGGAGCATTTCATCTGGTCTCCGGGTAGTTCACTATCGCCAAGACATTGATCAAGGTCATCTTGTTAAAGTTAATCTTCTAAATAAAATTTAAATTTTTTTTAAAAAGAGAAAAACTCATTAATTCAGTCATTCACTCAACAAATGTTTGTTGAGTTATTTCCACTATTCAAAATGATGGTAATACCTGAACAGAATAGGCAAGATGGTTATTCCTCTGGAAATTCTATTTCAATAAAATAGAAAGACTAAAGACAAGTTAATTTTTTTAAAAAATAATAAAATCAGGATGACATTAGGTATTATCATTAAGATAGAACAAGATGATGATCTGTAGGCAGTGACTTGAGAGCTGTAGACAGTGACTTGAGAGCCTTTTTTATTTTTATTTTTTTTTGGGGGGGGGGAGTGGTCTGGGACAGCCTCTTTGAAGATTACCATGAAGGGTGTATTACGAACCTAACAAGAAAAAATAGGCAGGCATACACACATCATAAAAACAAGCATTCCATTCGGAGATCAGCAGAAGCAACAACCTGGAGTGGGAACAAGCTTGGCATGTTTGAGGACAGAAAAATACAGAGAAATGAACAAGAGGTAAGTGTGGATGGATAATATAGAGCCTTCTAGATCCTGGGTGGCCACGGTAAGAAGTTTGAATAGCATTCTAAGAGGGACAAAGAGGCAATGAAATAATCAATACAGCCACATACAGACAAGTGGTTAAAACAAGTACAGTATATACACTTAGATAAGTATTTTGACAGTACTAAAATTATCCTTAAAAGTGATCTATGGAAACGGGTCTAATATAGGGAGATCTTTAGATGATAATTAAGTGTCATTGTAGTGTTTTAATCTGTCCCCTTCTCATTACTAACTCACAGTTTTTTTTCTCATTTTAATTCCCATTCCTAAAATATAAAATCTCAGAGAACTAGTTCTCTATGCCTTCCTCTCCCAAGTACACACTTTTACCATTTATCCAATTACCTACTTTGTTGGCATAAACCTTAGGGGTGTGGCTGTGTGTTTATAAGGGCATTATTACTGATGCATCTTCACTTGGGATAAGTCTTATGTAGAAATCATGGTGTAGAGCTCTGACCAGTATTCAATAAGTCAATGTGGGGCAGCTGTGTTAGGCTTTCTCACTGGCTTAGCAGCTGCAAACCCTTTGCCTGATTGGTACATGAGTGTGTGGCAGTGCCACATGTGTGTGGCCTATAAAAGGCTATGGGTGCTTGAGCTCAGGGGATTGTGGGTGGTAGGTTGCCTGCTTACCACTGTGAGGGGCGATTTTTGCTGTTCCTTTGCCTAAGAAGCAGTTTCCCCCTGCCTGTGTGCTTGTCCACTATTGTGAGACTTTATTAAATGGAATGGTCCAGAGCTTTCTGGCTCCACAATTTTTCTACTATCTGTCCAAATCCAATGTGGACCTGCCTGGCTTTGACTACTGGAATTACTGTCACAGATGGAGGGTTAGCCAGAGATAAGTCAGACAAAGAAAGAAACACACTATATGATGCCCCTTATATGCAGAATTACTAAACTTACAAAAATGAAGACTAGAATGGTGGTTACCAGGTGTTGGGGGTCATGGAATGGGGAGAGGTTGGTCAAAGGGTACAAAATATAAGATGAGTTCCAGCTGTAAGATGAATAAGTTCTGCAAGATCTAATGTCCTGTAGTAATTATAGTTGATGATATTATGTTATCTATTAGAAAGTTACTAAGAGAATAGATCTTAACTGCTCTCACCATAAAAGAATAAGAATACTAATAATGTGACCTGATAAAGGTGTTAGTTAAATCTATGGTGGTCATAACTTTACAATATATAAGTCTATCAGAGGTACACACTGTATGTCTTAAACGTACATGATGTAGTATGTCAATTATCTCTTAATTATATTTTAATAAAGCTCAGAAAAGAAAAGAAAGAAAATCTCTAATCAGAAATTTAAGAATTTTGGTGAGATGAAGAAGATATTCTACTTCAGAGGCTTTCTGAAAGCATCCTCCAAATCACAACATTAAAAAAAAGGGCCTGGTCTCAAAAATATTTAAGGAGACATTCCCTTGTAGTAACTTGGACACTTAAGGGAGCACAATGACTTTTTCAGAAAACAGTAATGACTGAAAACTCCTGTCATTCGGGTGGATCACCAAAATTATGAGGTTGTTTCTATTTGTGCCCAAACCTCTGCCATCTAGGGCATTTGATCACTGAGGCATATAAAATTCCACTGAGTCCCGAGAAGAAACGGAAGTGTATGCTCTCCTTTATGACCTCATTTGCAAAGTAAATAACAGAGAAAATCCAAAAGAACATAAAAATCAGGCCACTTAGAAGAAGTGAAATACCAATGCTAAAGGAACATGCTCTTTATTCCTGAATGGTGTCCAGAAGCTTAGGATTCTCTTGAAGAATCTATTGATTCTTTTTTTATTTATTTTTTATTTTTCTTAAGTGAGAAGCAGGGAGGCAGAGAGACAGACTCTCACATGAGCCCTGACAGGGTTCCACCTGGCAAGCTCCCTGTGGGGGTGATCTGCCCCTGCTGGGACTATTGCTCTGTTGCTCGGCAACTGACCTATTTTAGCTCCTGAGGCAAGGCCATGGAGCCATTCTCAGTGCCTGGGGCCAACTTGCTCCCACCAAGCCATGGCTGTGGGGGGGGAGGGGGAGAAATGCTACTGGTCCCAGACCACATGTTGAGAAACACTTTACAAATCTGTAGTTCACTGCAGCCCTTCCACACATGTTCCTTCAATTCCTTCTGTGGATAACATGTTTCCTCCAGGGCACAGACCATAGTTTCCTGGCAATGCTGCGTGTTGACTCTGGTCATAGCCTAGAACCAATGAAGATGGCGCAGGACATGTTCTGAGGACATATCATCTTCTCAGCTATATGCCAGGTGATGCTTGTGTACAAAATGCAGGGACAATGAGGACAGACTTTCATGAGCCAGCCTAGAGGTTCAGTTGAATCTAGACCACCAACATACTTCTCTCTTGAATCCTAATCCAAATATTTCCTTTTTGTGGTTATCTATTTTCTCTGTACAGCTACACAATGGAATATGTTTTATGAGAAAATAAGAAGAAAAAGGTAAAGCTAAAGAAAAACCATTTGAAAAAAGTTGACTTTCAGTTTACTAAGCTCCATTTTAAATTCTTGTGTACCTGTAATTTAGACTTTTGAGGACAGTAGAGAAATATTTCATGAGGTACTTACTGAGCAAAGATCTAGACTTAAGAAACTAAAAAAATAGGATGAAACAACATAAATAACTTGTAACAAAAACAGACTATGAATGGAAAGACAATTTTTCACTTTTTATAAGAAGTATCTGTTTGAAGTTCTTTGAGTTCCCTTGAAGCAATTAAGAATCACAAATATCACAACATATCCATTTAGGAACTTGTCAGCTAAATAAAAAATGAGGTTCAGAGGTACAGAGACACATCCTTACAGTTATTTCACAAGTGATTGTTCTTGTGACCTTGTAGCTAACAGAGTAAAGGCCCTTCCAGTTGCCCCACAGAGTTTCTGTTTAATTAAGTTAATAATTTAATAACTATTAGAGGATCTATGAAGTCAAAAGCAAAGGATAAAAGACTTCTACAGAAAGCAGAACATTTGTATAGATTCCATTTAGCCATTCAATATTTATTGAACACCTGTCTCATATTAAGAACTCTGCTAAGTACTGAGAAATACAAAGATAATAAAAAATACTTTGCCCTCCAGAAGTTCATAGTCCACTATGGGAGCTGATGTAAACAATTCCAGTAATCTGTAAAATAAAGCTTTTTAAGATTTGGGGCAAGTGTAATAGAATTCTTTTAAGTAATACTGTTTTAGTATAATGTAAGACAGAATATTTGTTTCTGGCATAAGTAAACTCTAAAAGCTTGGTAAATTAAATGTTCAAATCAAGTAATAAAATATATTTGCACTAACTCTTCATGCACACATGTATTCCACTTCATGAGACACAATTTAAAATTAGTGTACCCACACTATTCATCTCTCCTGGTTCTGACCTTTGTCCAGACCTTTGTCATATGTCACATCTGACATATGACTCAATTTATTATGAAAATGTGATAGAATGGAACAGAGGAGATAAGAAATGAATTTTGTAATAGTCAAAACTGTGATTCTGTCTTGGTAGATGTAACCCTAATCACTTGTTGTCCTGAATTATCTGATTGTCTATTTGGAGAAACGCAGAGGAGTGGGAATTCTGGAAAGACCTGTGCTCATACTATTTCTTAGCCACTTCCTCCACCAAATATAAATGAAGCCACAGATACTGTGAGAGATTCTATAAGAAAAACAGATAGACTTCAAAATATGAAGAAAACAGGATCCCAGAGAAGACTTTCTTTTAAGAAACAATGTTTTTTTTTATTTAATGAAAAACACGGGTAGGTTAAAGTTATCCTTTAAATGTTAAATATTATTAGTTTTAAAAAGATAAATGTAATCCTAAGTAATCACCAAATATTAATATAACTGAATATATGTTACAGCTCATGGAGCAAAGAGAATGAGCAGAGAAGAAAAACTTTTCCTTTTTGTCTCCTTTTTTTCATGTATCCCCCTTTCTCTGTTTCCTCCTCCTTTCTCCTCATCCTCCTTTACAAAATATCAAGAATTCTGGCTTAATGATGTAACAGTCCAGTGCTTTGGGAGTTCAGACAAATGTGATATTGTGTGAGATGAGGTGACATCTGAACTTCACCCTCAGGGAAGAGGAGTTTATCAAGGAGAAAAATGGCCCAGGTAAGAGGTGACATGGATTTGCACTGAGGATTGATGTGACCTGTCAGGAATGACAATCAGCACTGCTACCTAATATAGCATCTGCCTTGACCACACACAATTTTGAACCTCTCTTATTACATTTCTCAAAATGCAGCCAGCTACAAGATCTTCTGATTAATAAGTATTGCTTTCTAACCCTTTAAGAAAATTAGAGGTAATACAGCAGTCAAAAACAATTAGACAGAATTAGATGGTTTTCACCTTAATACCTATGTGAGGGCATTGTGGGCCCTTGGGAGAGGCCACGAAGGGAAACTGAAGTCATGGGCCCAGAACTGAAAAGTCATGAGAAAAGCTTCATCTTTATTTAAAATTCCTAACTTCAACCATTTCCCCTTTAAAACCTTGGACCCTACTAAATAGCAGGATCTCTCTTCCTCTTTTTCCTGCTTGGTTGCATGTCTTCCCTACCCCTATTGCAAAAGCCAGTTCAAAACTCAGCAATATGATTGTCCCAGTTAATACTCTAGCTATGCTAAATGCAGATCAAAACTATTTTAATGGATATATCTTGGACTCTTTGTTATTTCATATGTAATCTTTTTTATACAGGTCTATGAAAAAAATGAAATGATTTAGATTTCATACTGAGAGAAAACTGTAAATAATTATAAAAGAGAGGAAAATATGTTTATAGCAATGTAAGTCCCATTAGATACACAAAACTATATCAAAAGGATACTGCATGTATTATTTTTAATATTCTGAATGAGCAGTTTCAAATATTTTAAATCCTGAATTGGAAGTTGAGATTGTAAATTTTTTATTTTATTATTCAAAATTTATTGGAAGTTTTCACCAATATTCATCCATTTTTTTCTTGAGTTTATGAGCCAAATCTAACTTTCAGCTGGCTCCCTTCACTGTTTCTCTTACAATTTTACCTCCAATCTTCTCACAGTCACTTGCTGACATCTCTTTTATTGATGCCAAATGTCTTACTTTTTTATCAGAAGTCTGTCCCGAAGACTTCTTTTGCTAAAGATTACATCCTATTACCTTTTCTAAATGACCTTATTTGTTTCACTTTTCTAAACATATTAAAATAAATAAAAAACTAATTTTAAGAAATATTTTTGGAGAACTTCAAAATTTTTTCTTTCTTACAACAATTTACTTTTCACCTGGAGGTAGAAAATACTTTTGACAACTAATAGTATTGCCCAGAGAGATCCTTGTCAAAGAGGAAATAAATGCTTCTACCGCTTTTGTGTGGTGAGGTAAGATAGAGATAATATACCTTGAGATTTAAAAATCCTCATTATGACTGATTGAAAACCAGCATATTGAGTTTCTGCTATGAAGATAATGTGGATTGAGTTTATTGGAATGTGGAGAAAGCAAGCTTTAAATGAGACATCTCCAGCCCTGAGAAGGCTGTTCAAAGGCACAGAAAACCTCTGACAACTCTGTGAAAAAAGTAAAGAAAACATCAGGAGGAAACAATTTCTCAAGTGTGTATGAATAAAAATGTTTTTTATTTCAAAGAGTGCTTACCTCTGAGAAGTGCTGGTTCCCTATCTAACCCCCACACTTAAAATATATGTTAGTTTTTTCATGAAATAGGAATATAGTATTTTAGAAAAATGTCAAAGCCCAGCTGCTCTGTATAGACCCTTGAGTATATTGAAAGATTAGTCAAAGATCCAGACAATGGTTGTGACACTAAACTACAGACTTGAGGCTATCCAGGAGAAAATGAAAAGTAAATTTCCCTATGGATCATAGGGAAGAACTGCCTGTCTCTCAAATCCCAGATGGAGAGAATTCAAACACCTGATTTTCCTGCTGAAGCTTCAGGAGTCTAAGAGGGTGAATCAGACCCTCTTGTACTCTGTCATGCATCCTCTCAGGATCACCTGATTCTGTGAAGTTTCCTGCCAAATTCCACTAAGGATATGTTGACAGTACCTTGGCTCAAGCATGCTTCATGTGACTTCTGCTTTTCATAGTGCTTTCTCAATGTTCTGATGTGGGACTCTGGTGAGGGATAGTGTGGCATACACACATGCACAGCTCAGAAACATGAGACATAATTTGCTAACCCACCCAGGGATGCTCTCAAAAAGAAAGGGACAAGTACTTTTCCTGGAGATCATTTGTGGACAATTTGACTAATAGTCTGTTAATCCTTAGAAGGTATCAATGGGATTGAACTCCAATGGTCATGCCCAGTGAACAATCCAATAACAGACTTTTATGTGTACTCTTCACCTTTCCCTGCTTCCTCTCACTGGTACCTGAGTTATGCTCCCTATAGCCATGTCCCATCATTTTCCAGATAAACCACTGATACACAAATCTTTAGTTCAGTCTCTGCTTTTGGTTAAAAATTTTAAATCCTTTTCAGAATACTCATAAGTGGTTTTGTGTCAGAAGTTTCCGTTTCTAAATCTATAGAGCCAACAAGACTCATACTGAGGTGTTTATGTAGGCAAGAGAGTAAAGGTTTATTCACTTTTACTGAAGACCTTATCTATAGAGACCATTAGTTAAAGTTCATTATTCTTTCAATGTTTAATGGTTTGCTTTCTTTAAGCTACTTTGATGAATCTCAGTCTACAAAGACCTCTCTCTTTTTTTTTTCCTTACCAACATGTCTTGTCTTAGGTCTTAATCTCCTAGTATTTAATCTAAACTGCTTCAGGTCCAACCAGCCATTGGCCTTCTGGGTCTCTCTTATTATAAGATTTGAAAGTGACCTTACTTAACATCTAATCACCTCATGAGTCTAATAAAAAATCCTAAGGGTAGACAATTGGTAAATTAGCTGACCAAGACACTCCAAATGGTAGAGTTTAAATAAATTACTTTGTCTTCTGCCTATACCTCAAATGGACATGCAAGACTAAAATTATCTCTAGGAAAAAAAATTAATATTATCAATAAATACAATATTTCCCCCAATGTATATTTTCAGTATTTTGTTTTACTATTTTCCCCCAAATAGAATAATACTTGTGTTCTATTATGTCAGACATTATTTCATCTTCCTATGAACTACATAGAGTTATCAAAAAATGTATACTATTAAATATTATACAATTTAGTGAGCTACATATTATATTTCACAAGACAGTAAAATCAAAACAAAAAAACAAGGAATATATTTTGGGCAGCATATTCTGATTTGTATGAAGATGATGGGAATGTACAGAGTACTTAATACAATATAAGTAGAATAAGATAATGTTCTATTATCTGATTTGTTTTGTGTTTGATATTTATTTATACCTCTGATCTCAGATACAGAAGACTGAGTTTATGTAACTCCTCAGTTTATTGCACATAATCAACCTTGTTTAATTTTTTTTAATTTATTTATTTACTTTTTACAGAGACAGAGAGTGAGTCAGAGAGAGGGATAGACAGGGACAGACAGACAGGAATGGAGAAAGATGAGAAGCATCAATCATTAGTTTTTCATTGCACATTGCAACACCTTAGTTGTTCATTGACTACTTTCTCATATGTGCCTTGACTGCGGGACTTCAGCAGACTGAATAACCCCTTGCTGGAGCCAGCAACCTTGGATTCAAGCTGGTGGGCTTTTGCTTAAACCAGATGAGCCCACGCTCAAGCTGGCAAGCTCGGGGTCTCAAACCTGGGTCCTCTGCATCCCAGTCCGATGCTCTATCCACTGCACCACCGCCTGGTCAGGCAATCAACCTTGTTTAATAAAAATTTCTTGAAGATGGCAATGGAGTAGGCAGACATACCAACTTTCACCTCCCAGAACCAAAGTGGATTACAACATAATTTTAAAAAAAATCACCTGGAAAAACCAATGTGAAGCCAGTATACACAGCCTCCACCACAGCAGCCAGGCCCATGCAGGTTCACATTCGATTCGAAAAGTCGGTAAAGGAACAATGGAGCCAAAAACTGGGGGGCCATCATCATTAATCCTAGCTTGCACTCGCCGGGCAAGTAAAAACACACACTGGACTCCAAAACCCACTCACATTCAGTGCTCACAAAGCTACTGACTTATCCGAGTTTCCTAGAATCAAAGGTTTCTAGCTCACCAGACTTATTCACCTCTGTTCCCCATCTCCTTCCTTCTCCTTGCACAAACTCTGCACAAACTGGCTTCTCACTCAACACTCCACCATCTTGGCTGCTTCTCCTGGGCTCCTCCACATGGCCTTTCTCTGCTCTCCTCTCTGCTCTCTCCTCTAATGCTAATCTCAGGAACCGAGAGAGCAAGCTCCTGTTCTGCCCCCATTTTATAGTGCAGAAATCAAAACCTTTAATCCAATATACAAAATAGGGAAGTCTCTAATAAAAAGTCAGAGACTTGCACCACCCCACATCAAAAAGGGTGGAAAAGGCTTAGTCCTAAAACCAAGCCCCAGGCTACAAGGATCCTGCCTGCCCACAGCCTGCCCCCAGCACACATTAATATCACCTGGGCAACGGGCTTCCACGTGGGCAGTGCCATCTTTAACAAAGTGAGCATAATATATTTTATCTGCCTAACAACCAACTTTGGACTAAACTAAGAGGACTCTTCAAACAAGGAACACTGAAGAAGCCACACTGAGACTGGGAGGAAAAGCAGAAATGTGGAGGGCTGTCCAGCTCCCTGGAGCAATCAGCAGCCCAGAGAGACTTGTGTGGTGGGAAGTGAGTATAGCAGAGAGGGGAGGGTCCTGAGCCCCAGGAACAAAGCCCCAGCCTGCAGCCCCAAAGCCTATAAGAGGCATATGGACAGGATTTAGCTGGAAACAAGTCAAGGTACTGTTTGTGAGAGACTGATTTCTTAGACACAGGATTCTTCTTAAAGGGACCATGCAGAAAACCTCTCTCACAACCAATCACTGGGGGCTCTGGGGGATGGGGAGAGGGGAGAGGACTGGAGCAGTGGGAAGAGAGTGTAATCTAGGAGGCACAGGGAGAAATGCTTTGAGGGACAGCCACCCTAACCCCTGGGCTGAGTTACTCCCCAAATCTGAAGTGAATATTTCCCCTGGAAACAGCAATACCAGCAAAGGGAAGCAGGACACCAGCCAAACAAGCTCTCTCATGGTACTTACAGCAGAGTCATTTAGGAGGAGGGAGCTTTCTGGACGAGAGTAGTGAGTGTTAGGGTCTGAGCTGCAGCACCCCCACCTACATGGCTGAGGGCTCTCCCAAGGGCGGGCGGCAGCGGGACATGGAAGCGCGGTTCTGTGGGCAAGGGCGGAAACTGGCTGGCCACAACTGAGGCCCAGGTATGAGCTCAGTCTTGTCAGGCTGGGGCAGAGGGGAGGCACAAAAGTAGTCAAGCCCAGCTGCCTGCAATTCAGCCTGTGGGGGAAGGGCAGTAGCACCGGAAGGAGCGAAGACCTACCCTTGAGCAAAGGTACAGGAGTGCAGCCTCACCAGCTGTGGGAACCGAAACCTGTGGCCTAACACAGGAGCTGGCTCCTCCCATGGGGGTGGAGTGAAAGCCCAGAACAAGCAGAGTCCAACAACTGAGCAAGGGCAGGCAGCTCCACTGGCCCTTGGTGCCCTTGAGGTTAAGGCTTGAGGCCGGGCACAGCACATAACCCCACCTGCGGGGAAAGGTGAAGGGGGAGGCCACAAACACAGCACATGATCAAAGCCCCTCCCTGAAGGAGAAACAGAAACCACAGCAACAGACCCAGTGGGCTGGCACCAGCAACACCCATACCCGAACACACTAGGCAGCAGCAGCAGAGGGGTTCACAGGCTTGAAGACAGACCACACCTAGGGAACACAGAGGCCACACCAAATGGATTCAAGTGACCAAAACCTTTTTTTACACAGACAAAATGTGAAGGCAGAGAAATGCAACACAAACTAATCAAGAGAAATCCCCAGAAAAGGACCTGAATGAGTCAGATATAAACAAATTACTAAATGCAGTTTAAAATAATGATTATTAGGATGCTCAAAAATCTTAGAACAAAAATAGATGGTCATTATGAACACCTAAATAAAGAAATAGCAAATAAAAAAGGACACTGAAATAATAAAAAAGAATCAGTCAGAAATGACAAATACGATATCAGAAATAAAGAACACAATGGAAAGAATTAAAAGCAAAATGGATGAAGCTGAGAATTGAATCAGCAAGTTAGAGGACAAGATAAATGAAGGCATGGAAGCAGAGCAGAAAAAAGAAAAGAGACTCAAAAAGTCTGAGGAAACTCTAAGAGAGCTCTGTGACAACATGAAGAGAAATAACATCCGCATCATAGGGGTTCTTAAAGAAGAAGAGAAAGAACAAGGGATAGAGACTTTGTTCAAACATATCATAGCTGAAAACTTCCCTAAATTAAGACAGGAAAACATCTCACAAGTTCAAGAAGCACAGAGAACTCCATTAAAGAGAAACCCAAGGAAATCTACAAAAAGACACATCATAATTAAAATACCAAAGCTAAATGATAAAGAGAAAATATTAAAAGCTGCTAGAGAAGAAAAGATTATCACCTACAAAAGAGCCCCCATAAGGATGACTTCCAACTTCTCAACAGAAACACTTGAGGCCAAAAGAGAATGGCAAGAAATATTCAAATGCAGAACAAGAGCCTACAACCAAGACTACTTTATCCAGCAAGGCTATCATTTAAAATTGAAGAAGAAATAAAAAGCTTTCCAGACCAAAAAAAAAAAAAAAAACTGAAGTAATTCACTACAACCAAACCAATGCTGCAAGAAATGCTAAGGGGTCTGCTGTAAACAGATCAAAGGGGAAAAAGAATATAGCAAAAGAGGTATACAGTTTTAAAGAATAAAATGAAATAAGCAACTACATAACAATAATAACCTTAAATGTAAATGAATTAAATGATCTGATCAAAAGACATAGAGTAGCTGCATGGAAAAGAAAACAGGACCCATACATATGTTGTCTACAAGAGACACACCTTAAAACAAAAGATGCACATACTCTGAAGATAAAAAGATGGAAAAAAATATTTCATGCAAATGGAAATGAAAAAAAAGCTGAGGTAGCAATAATATATCAGAAAAAATGGACTTTAAAACAAAGGCAATAGTAAGAGATAAAGAAGGTCATTACATAATAATAAAGGGAGCAATCCAACAGGAAGATATAACCATTATAAATATCTACACACCTAATATAGGAGCAGTTAAATATATAAAAAAAACTTTGATGGATTTAAAGGGAGAGATCAACAGCAGTATTATAATACTAGGGGATTTCAATACTCCACTAACATCACTAGATAGATCCTCAAGAAAGAAAATTAACAAAGAAACAGCAGACTTAAAGGACATACTAGATCAACTCAATTTAATAATCTTCAAGAACCTTTCACCCCAAAGCAGCAGAATATACATTCTTTTCAAGTGCTCATGGTACATTCTCTAGGAAAGACCACATGTTAGGGCACAAAAGTGCTCTCAACAAATTTAAGAAGATAGAAATCATATCAAGCACTTACTCTGATCACAATGGCATGAAACTAGAAATCAACCACAACAGAAAAAATGAAAATTACTCAAACACTTGGAAACTAAATAGCATGTTATTAAATAAAGAATGGGTTAACAATGAGGTCAAACAAGAAATAAAAAAATTCCTAGAAATGAATGATAATGAGCATATATCAACTTAAATTTATGAGACACAGCAATGCAGTCCTGAGAGGGAAGTTCATAGCATTACAGGCATACCTTAACAAGCTAGAAAAAGCTCAAATAAACAACTTGACCCTACATCTAAAAGAACTAAAAAAAAAAACAGCAAATAAGCTCAGAGGTAGTAGAAAGAAGAAAATAATAAAAATCAGAGAGGAAAAAATGACATAGAGGCTAAAGAAACAATAGAGAGAATCAATGAAACCAGGAGCTGGACTTTGAAAAGGTAAACAAGATCAATGAACCTTTAACCAGACTCACCAAGGACAAGAGAGGACTCAAATAAATAAAATTAGAAATGAGAGTGGAGAAATAAAAACTGACACAACAAAAATACAAAATATTGTAAGAAAATACTATGAAGAACTGTATGCCAAAAAACTAGACAACCTAGATGAAATGGACAAATTCCTTAAAACATATAATCTTCCAAAAATTTATCTGGAAGAATCAGAAAACCTAAACAAACCGATTACAACAAATGAGATCGAAAGTGTTATCCAAAAACTTTCCCTAAAAAAAGTCCTGGGCCTGATGGCTTCACAAGTGATTTATACCAAATATTTAAAGAAGAACTAACTACTATCATTCACAAGCTATTTCAAAAAATTCAAGAGGAAGGAAAACTTCCAAGCTCTTTTTATGAGGCAAGCATAATTCTGATTCCAAAACCAGGCAAAGACAACACAAAGAAAGAAAATTATAGGCCAATAACCCCAATGAATTTAGAAGCTAAAATCCTCAACAAAATATTAGCAAATAGGATCCAGCAATATCTGAGAAAAATCATACAAAATGATCAAGTGAGATTTATTCTTGAGAGGCAAGGCTGGTACAATATTTGTAAATCAATCAATGTGATTCATCATATAAACAAAAGGAAGGAGAAAACCACATGATAATTTTAATAGATGCAGAAAAAGCATTTGATAAAATCCAGCACCCATTCATGATCAAAACTCTCAGCAAAGTGGGAATACAGGGAACATACCTCAACATGATAAAGGCCATCTATGACAAACCCACAGCCAACATCATACTCATACTCAATGGGAAAAAATTAAAAGCAATCCCCTTAAGATCAGGAACAAGGCAGGGGAGCCCTCTTTCACCACTCTTATTCAACATAGTCCTGGAAGTCCTAGCCATAGCAATCAAACAAGAAGAAGAAATAAAAGGCATCCAAATTGGAAAAGAATAAGGAAAACTATCATTATGTATATCAGATGATATAATATTGTATATAGAAAACCCTAAAGTCTCAGTCAAAAAACTACTGGACCTGATAAATAAATTCAGCAAGGTGGCAGGATATAAAATTAATACTCTAAAATCAGAGGCATTTTTATACACTAACAATGAACTGTCAGAAAGAGAAAATAAAGAAGCAATTCCCTTAACCATTGCAACCAAAAAAATAAAGTACCTAGGAATAAATTTAACCAGGGAGATTAAAGACCTGTAGTCAGAAAATTATAAAACATTGATAAAAGAAATCAGGGAAGATATAAACAAGTGGAAGCATATACCATGCTCGTGGTTAGGAAGAATAAACATCATTAAAATGTTTATATTACCCAAAGCAATTTATAAATTCAATGCAATACCAATTAAAATACCAATGACATACTTCAAAGATATAGAACACATATTCCAAAAATTTATATGGAATCAAAAGAGAACACGAATAGCCTCAGCAATCTTGAAAAGGAAGAATAAAGTTGGAGATATCACACTTCCAAATATAAAGTTATACTACAATGCCATTGTACTCAAAACAGCCAGGTACTGGTATACGAACAAGCATGTATATCAATGGAAGAGAACAGAGAACCTAGAAAAAAAGCCCACACCTTTATGGACAACTGATATTTGACAAAGAAGGTAAGAAAATTCAATGGAGTAAAGACAGCCTCTTCAATAAATGGTGTTGGGAAAATTGGACAGCTACCTGTAAAAAAATAAAGCTAGACCACCAACTTACATCATTCATGAAAACATACTCTAAATGGGTAAAAGACTTAAATGTAAGCTGTAAAACCATAAGCATCTTAGAAGAAAATATAGGCAGTAAGCTCTCTGACATCTTTTTCAGCAATATATTTGCTGATTTATATTCACGGGCAAGTGAAATAAAAGACAGGACAAACAAATGGGACTATATCAAACTAAAAAGATTTGCACAGCTAAAGACAATTAGAACAGAATAAAAAGACAAACTACACAATGGGAGAACATATTCAACAAAACATCTGATAAGGGGTTAATAACCAAAATTTATAAAGAACTTGTAAAACTCAACACTAGAAAGACAAACAATCCAATCAAAAAATGAGCAAAAGAAATGAATAGACACTTCTCCAAAGAGGACATACAGATGGCCAATAGGCACATGAAAAAATGCTCAACATCACTAAATCATTAGAGATATGTAAATTAAAACCACAATGAGATATCACCTCACACTAGTCAGAATGGCGCTCATCAACAAAACAACACAGAATAAGTGCTGGCGAGGATGTGGAGAAAAGGTAACCCTCCTGCACTGCTGGTGGGAATGCAGACTGGTGCAGCCACTGTGGAAAACAGTATGGACATTCCTCAAAAAATTAAAAATGGAACTGCTTTTTGACCCAGCTATCCCACTTTTAGGAATATACCCCAGGAACACCATAGCACTGTTTCAAAAGGAGAAATGCACCTTCATGTTTATGGCAGCATTGTTCAAATAGCGAAGATCTGGAAACAACCCAAGTGTTTGTCAGTGGATGAGTGGATTAAAAAGCTTTGGTACATATATACTATGGAATACTTACTACTCAGCCATAAGAAATTAAGACATTGGATCATTTACAACAATCTGGATGGACTTTGAGAACGTTATACTGAGCAAAATAAGTAAGAACTATATAATTCCATACATAGGTTGGACATAAAAATGAGATTCAGAGACATGGACAAGAGTGTGGTGGTTATGGGGGGTGGGGAGGAGAGGACGGGGGTTGGGACAGGTGAGGGGACAAAGAAAACCAGTTAGAAGGTGATGGAAGACAGTTGGACTTTGGGCAATGGTAATACAGCATAATTGAATGTCAGAATAACCTAGAGATGTTTTCTCTGAACATATGTACCCTGATTTATCAATGTTACACCATTAAAATTAATAAAAAATTTTCTTCTCTTGCTCTATTCATTCATTCTTGAATTAATTTGTATTTGTCTATTCTATTTTCCTTGTCTTTATCCCCATGCAACAATTTTAATGTATTCAATGTCTTTCTGTTTATCTAAATATTCTTTTACAAAATGAAAATTGTAAAATGTGCAAAAGTTTTAACTTAGTTAAATGACAGTATGTTATGTATCTTATTATACTTCTTAATTTTTCACTAAGAATAGTGCTTAAAGACCCATTCAGAGTTTACCTGTGCCTATACTACAGAAAATCACAGGAAAACATTGTCCTTATCCCAACAATAAGAATAGGAAAGAAAATGTATAGAGGGTTTTTGTTTTGTTTTGTTCTTTGAGTCCATCAGTGAGCTGAAGTCTCAAGGCAATGAAGTGAATTAAAATTTTAAGGGTGACGAGGGAGACAAGATGGCGCTGGAGTAGGTGGATGTACCAACATCTACCTCCCAGAACCAAAGTGGAATACAAACTAATTTTTGAAACTATCATCTGGAAAAACCAACACTGGACTAAACTAAGAGGACTCTTCAACCAAGGAACACTGAAGAAGCCACACCAACACTGGTAGGAAAAGTGGAAACGTGGAGAGGGCTGCCCAGCTCCTCAGAGCGAATGGAAGCAGGGAGAGACTCGCGTGGCAGGAAGTGAGTTTAGCAGAGGGTAAAGGGTCCTGAGTCCCAGGAACAAAGCCCCAGCCTGCAGCCTCAGAGCCCAGAAGAGGCGTAAGGACAGTATTTAGCTGGAAATAAGTCAGGATACTGTTTGTGAGAAAGAGTCTGATTTCTCAGACCCAAGATCCTTCTTAAAGGGACCGCACAGAACATCTCTCTCACAAACACTCACCCGGGGCTCCTGGGGATGGAGGGAGAAGGGAGAGGACGAGAGTGACAGGAAGAGAGTATAATCTGGGAGGCACTGGGAGAAACATTTTGGGAGATAGCCACCCTAACCCCTGGGACGAGTCACTCCCCAAAGCTGAAGTGAATATTTCCCCCGGAAACAGCAATACCAGCAAAGGGAAGCAGGACAGCAGCCAAACAAGCTCCCCCGCAGCACTCAGAGCAGAGTTGTATAGAAGGAGGGAGCTTTTGGGTCTACAGCAGTGAGTCTTAGGGTCCGAGTTGCAACGCCCCCACCCACATGGCTGAGGGCTCGCCAGAGGGCCGGCGGCAGCGGGAGACAAAAGCGTGGTTCTGCTGGCAGGGGTGGAAGCCAGCTGGCCACCAGTGGGCTCAGGTGTGAGCTCAATCTTGCCTGGCTAGGGGAAGGGGGCATGCAAAAGTGGTCAAACTCAGCTGCCGGCAGCCTGTAATTTAGCCTGCAGGAGAAGGGCGGGAACCCCAGAAAGGGAGGAGACAAGCCCCGGGACAAGGGCAGAGGAGCACAGCCTTTCCCCGCCCGTGCAACCCAGGCTTACGGTCTGACTTGGTGGCCGGCTCCTCCCACGGGGGTGGAGCCAAAAGCCCAGAAGAGGCGGAGTTCTGCTACTGAGCTAAGCTTGGGCACGCATTCCTGCCTGGTGGTAGAGCCAAGGCTAGAAGCCATTCCTCGAGTGGGCTCCTCCTGCAAGGGCAGGGCGAAATACTGGAAACAGGCTGAGACCCGCAGCTGAGCAAAGGTGCTCCCCAGTGCCCTCAGGAGCGAGCATAACGTCACACATGGGGGGCAGGGCAAAGGCCAAGGCCACCAACACTTGTACACCCGAGCGCGTGATCACAGCCACTCCCGTGAAGAGAAAATGCGGAGGCAGAGAAATACAACACAAATAAACCAAGAGAAATCCCCAGAAAAGGACCTAAGTGAATCAGATATAACCAAAATACCAGATGCAGAGTTTAAAATAACGATTGTTAGGATGCTCAAAGATATTAGAACAACCATAGATGGCCATTATGAAAACCTACATAAAGAGATAACAAATATAAAAAAGGACATCGAAATAATAAAAAAGAATCAGTCAGAAATGACAAATACAATATCTGAAATAAAGAATACAATGGAAGGAATTAAAAGCAGGATGGATGAAGCAGAGAATTGAATCAGCGAGTTAGAGGACATGATAAATAAAGGCACGGAAGCAGAGCAGAAAAAAGAAAAGAGACTCAAAAAGTCTGAGGAAACTCTAAGAGAGCTCTGAGACAACATGAAGAGAAATAACATCCGCATCATAGGGGTTCCTGAAGAAAAAGAGAAAGAACAAGGGATAGAGACTTTGTTCAAACAAATCATAGCAGAAAACTTCCCCCAATTAAGGCAGGAAAACATTGCACATGTTCAGGAAGCACAGAGAACTCCATTAAGGAGAAACCCAAAGAAACCAACACCAAGACACATCATAACTAAAGTACCAAAGCTAAGTGATAAAGAGAAAATATTAAAAGCTGCTAGAGAAAAAAAGACTATCACCTACAAAGGAGCCCCCATAAGGATGACTTCTGACTCCTCAACAGAAACACTTAAGGCCAGAAGGGAATGGCAAGAAATATTCAAAGTAATGCAGAACAAGAACCTACAACCAAGACTACTTTATCCAGCAAGGCTATCATTTAAAATTGAAGGAGAAATAAAAAGCCTTTACAGACAAAAAAAAAAAACTCAAGGAATTAACTGCAACCAAACCAAGGCTGCAAAAAATGCTAAGGGACCTGTTGTAAACAGATCAAAGGAAAAAAAGAATACAAGAAAAGAGGAATACAGTTTTAAAGAGAAAAAATGGCAATAAACAATTACATATCAGTAATAACCTTAAATGTTAATGGATTAAATGATCCAATCAAGAAACATAGGGTAGCTGCGTGGATAAGAAAATAGGACACATACATAGGCTGTCTACAAGAGACACACCTTAAATCAAAAGATGCACACAGACTGAAGATAAAAGGATAGAAAAAATATTTCATGCATATGGAAATGAAAAAAAAGCTGGGGTAGCAATACTTATATCAGACAAAATTGACTTTAAAACAAAGACCATAGTTAGAGATAAAAAAGGTCACTACATAATGATAAAGGGAGGAATCCAAAAGGAAGATATAACCATTATAAATATCTATGCACCTAATATAGGAGCACCTAAATATATAAAGCAGGCTTTGATGGACTTAAAGGGTGAGATCAACAGCAATACTAAAATAGTAGGAGATTTCAATACCCCATTAACATCATTAGATAGATCCTCAAGAAACAAAATTAACAAAGAAACAGCAGACTTAAAGGACATATTAGATCAACTCGATTTAATAGATATCTTCAGAACCTTTCACCCTAAAACAGCAGCATATACATTCTTTTCAAGTGCTCATGGTACATTCTCTAGAATAGACCACATCTTGGGGCACAAAAGTGGTCTCAACAAATTTAAGAAGATTGAAATCATATCGAGCACTTTCTCTGATCACAATGGCATTAAACTAGAAATCAACCACAATAGAAAAATTGAAAAACATTTAAACACTTGGAAACTAAATAGCATGTTATTAAATAATGAATGGGTTAACATTCAGATCAAAGAAGAAATTTAAAAATTCCTAGAAACAAACGATAATGAGCATACATCAACTCAAAATTTATGGGACACAAAAGCAGTCCTGAGAGGGAGTTTATAGCATTACAGGTATACTTCAAGAAGCTAGAAAAAGCTCAAATAAACAACTTAACCCTGCATCTAAAAGAACTAGAAAAAGAACAGCAAGTAAAGCCCAGAGCTAGTAGAAGGAAGGAAATAATAAATATCAGAGCAGATATAAATGACATAGAGGCTAAAGAAACAATAGAGAATCAATGAAACCAGGAGCTGCTTCTTTGAAAAGGTAAACAAGGTCGATGAACCTTTAATGAGACTCATCAAAAAAAAAAGAGAGAGGACTCAAATAAATAAAATTAGAAATGAGAGTGGAGAAATAACAACTGACACAAGAGAAATACAAAATATTGTAAGAAAATACTATGAAGAACTGTACACCAAAAAACTAGACAACCTAGATGAAATGGAAAAATTCCTTGAATCATATAATCTTCCAAAAATCAATCTGGAAAAATCAGAAAACCTAAACAGACCAATTTCAACAAATGAGATTGAAACAGCTATCAAAAAACTCCCAAAAAAGAAAAGTCCTGGGCCTGATGACTTCACAAGTGAATTCTACCAAATATTCAAAGAAGAACTAACTCCTATCCTTCTCAAGCTATGTCAAAAAATTCAAGAGGAAGGAAGACTTCCAAACTCCTTTTATGAGGCGAGCATAATTCTGATTCCAAAACCAGGCAAAGACAACACAAAGAAAGAAAATTATAGGCCAATATCTCTGATGTATATAAATGCTAAAATCCTCAACAAAATATTAGCAAACCAGATCCAACAATATATGGAAAAAATCATACACCATGATCAAGTGGGATTTATTCTGGGGAGGCAAGGATGGTACAATATTTGTAAATCAATCAATGTGATTCATCACATAAACAAAAGAAAGGAGAAAAACCACATGATAATTTCAATAGATGTAGAAAAAGCATTTGATAAAATCCAGTACCCATTCATGATCAAAACTCTTAGCAAAGTGGGAATACAGGGAACATACCTCAACATGATAAAGGCCATCTATGACAAACTCACAGCCAACATTATACTCAATGGGCAAAAATTAAAAGCAATCCCCTTAAGATCAGGAACAAGGCAGGGGTGCCCCCTTTTACCACTCTTATTTAACATAGTCCTGGAAGTCCTAGCCACAGCAATCAGACAAGAAGAAGAAATAAAAGGCATTCAAGTTGGAAAAGAAGAAGTAAAACTATCATTATTTGCAGATGATATGATATTGTACATAGAAAACCCTAAAGTCTCAGTCAAAAAACTACTAGACCTGATAAATGAATTCGGCAATGTGGCAGGATATAAAATCAATACTCAGAAATCAGAGGCATTTTTATACACTAGTAATGAACTGTCAGAAAGAGAAATCAAGGAAACAATCCCCTTTATCATTGCAACCAAAAAAATAAAGTATCTAGGAATAAACTTAACCAAGGAGATTAAAGACTTGTACTCAGAAAACTATAAAACATAGATAAAAGAAATCAGGGAAGATATGAATAAGTGGAGGCATATACCGTGCTCATGGTTAGGAAGAATAAACATCATTAAAATGTCTATATTACCCAAAGCAATCTATAAATTCAATGCAATACCGATTAAAATACCAATGACTTACTTCAAATATATAGAACACATATTCCAAAAATTTATATGGAACCAAAAGAGAACACGAATGGCCTCAGCAATCTTGAAAAGGAAGAATAAAGCAGGAGGGATCACACTTCCAGATATCAATTTATATTATAAGGCCATTGTACTCAAAACAGCATGGTACTGGCATAAGAACAGGCACATAGATCAATGGAACAGAACAGACAACCCAGAAATAAACCCACAGTTCTATGGACAACTAATATTTGACAAAGGAGGTAAGGAAATACAATGGAGTAAAGATAGCCTCTTCAACAAATGGTGTTGGGAAAATTCTACAGCTACCTGCAAAAAAATGAAACTAGACTACCAACTTACACCACTCACAAAAATAAACTCAAAATGGATAAAAAACTTGAATGTAAGCTGTGAAACCATAAGCATCTTAGAAGAAAACATAGGCAGTAAGCTCTCTGACATCTCTCGCAGCAATATATTTGCTGATTTGTCTCCACAGGCAAGTGAAATAAAAGACAGGATAAACAAATGGGACTTTATCAAACTAAAAAGCTTCTGCACAGCTAAAGACAATAAGAACAGAATAAAAAGACAAACTACACAATGGGAGAACATAATTGACTATGCGTCTGATAAGGGGTTAATAACCAAAATTTATAATGAACTTGTAAAACTTAATACCAGAAAGATAAACAATCCAATCAAAAAATGGGCAAAACAAATGAATAGACACTTCTCCAAAGAGGACACACAGATGGCCAAAATGCATATGAAAAAATGCTCAACATCACTAATGATTAGAGAAATGCAAATTAAAACCACAATGAGATATCACCTCACACCAGTCAGAATGGTACTAATCAATAAAACAACACAGAATAAGTGCTGGCGAGGATGTGGAGAAAAGGGAACCCTCCTGCACTGCTGGTGGGAATGCAGACTGGTGCAACCTCTGTGGAAAACAGTATGAAGATTCCTCAAGAAATTAAAAATCGAACTGCCTTTTCACCCAGCTATACCACTGTTAGGAATATAACCCAAGAACACCATAGCACTATTTGAAAAGAAGAAATGCACCCCCATGTTTATGGCAGCATTGTTCACAATAGCAAAGATCTGGAAACAGCCCACGTGTCCGTCAGAGGACGAGTGGATTAAAAAGCTTTGGTATATATATACTATGGAATACTACTCAGCCATAAGAAATGATGACATACAATCTTTTACAGCAACATGGATGGATCTTGATAACATTATACTGAGCGAAAGAAGTAAATCAGAAAAAACTAAGAACTATATGATTCCATACATAGGTGGGACATAAAGATGAGACCCAGAGACATGGACAACAGTGTTGAGGTTACAGGGTGGGGGGAGGAGAGGGAGGGGGGTTTGGGGAGGGGAGGGTCACAAAGATCATGGCTTTTCAGCATTTGCCATATTCCCCCTTTAATCTATAGACACACAGCAAATATTTAATTATGGTGTTTCCACTATAAAGACTGCTGTCTTAGGGACAAATGCTGATGAACTATTTCAGCAGTTCCTCCTTCTCCAAAGACTTATATGTCAACATAGAGCTCCATGTTTCATAGGACATACTCAAGCTCACTCCATGCTCCCTGGAGCTCTAACACAAAGGAATGCCCCTTTTTTTTTACTCTTTTCTTTTTTTTGTTTTTTTTGTTTTTTGTTGTATTTTTTCTTTTATTTATTTGTTTTTTGTATTTTTCTGAAGATGGAAATGGGGTGGCGGTCAGACAGACTCCCGCATGCGCCTGACCGAGATCCATCTGGCATGCCTACCAGGGGGGAATGCTCTGCCCATCTGGGGTGTTGCTCTGTTGCAACCAGAGCCATTCTGGCAACTGAGGCAGAGGCTATGGGGCCATCCTTAGTGCCCTGGGGTGGCTTTGTTCTGGTGGAGCCTTTCCTGTGGGAGGGGAGGAAAGAGGCAGAGAGGAGGGAGAGGGGGAGGGGTGGAGAGGTAGATGGGCGCTTCTCCTGTGTGCTCTGGCCCAGGAATCCTGCACTCCAGGCCGATGCTCTGCCATTGAGCCAATCGGCCAGGGCCTAAGAATGCCCTCGTTGGTCAAGCTACCCAAAAGAAAATTATATGGAGCAATCATGACAGACTGAGCAAGTCAGTCTCATACTATTCATCACCAGAACGCTACAGCCCAGTGTAAACAGTTTCAACTTTCTCAGGAAGCAGCACAGCAGATTGGAAAATCCTGTCCAAGGGGTCCTATACTGCCCCCTCATTTGGAGTTAACCCTCAAGGACCCCTACCAGGACAACTTTGGCAGATGGATGTTACTCATATACCTTCATTTGGCAAACAGTCGTATGTCCACATTACAGTGGCTTCATATTCCGGATCTACAGTAACCTCTGTCAGAACAGGAGAGGCTGCTAAGCATGCTATAGCTCATGGTCTGTATGCATTGTTCTATTATTGGATTTCCTAACCTGGCTTAACTGAAAATGCTCCTGCATATGGAGCAAAAGCATTTACTGTATTTTGTCATGCTTACAATCTTTAAAGTTAAGGTATTATTAAAGTGTACTCAGCAAACATTTTAAGGTCAATTAAAAAAAAAACAATTTTAAAGGGCGTAGTCATATCCTGGAACTCCTACGGGTCTACCATATCATGCTTTTTACTTAAAAAAATTTTTTTTTCTTTTTTTTTCTTTTTTTTTTTACATTTCTTTTGAATGCTGATGAACAGAAGACACCAAATCTTTTTCATCTGCAAACTACTACCTTCTTTATTAGATCCAGCTAATACACTGTTTTGTCTTTTTCCAAATAGCTCCAGATATATGGAAAAGATTTATATAGGCAGATGGGGATCCTCAAACCCCTCAGCAAGATCTTCTGAGCATGGCTTTTAAGATACCTAGAGGCAGAAAAAGCCCAATGGAGATCAGGGGAACTACCAGCTTTTAGGGTATGCCCTTAAAGGCTCCAACACCCCAAAGGGGTCTCCTAGGATGCCATCTGGGTCCTGCTTCAATAGTGGAAAGGAAGGTCATTGAGCTAAAGCCTGCCAGGCTTACATGCCTCTACTGTGAGGAAACAGGGACACTGGAAGGTAGGCTTCCCCCTCACTCCTCTAAGGGAGGGTTCAGTCTCTTCCAGCCCTGCTCCAACCACCTATGACCTAACCTTGCCCAGAAGGCTGGGGTTTGCCACTGAAGGCTGAAGGTGCCCAGGGCCGTCGGCCCCATCTATGACACTGTGGACGATCCCAGGGTATTTGTTCAAAGAAGCAGGTAAACTGATCTCATTTGCACAAGGGCCACTTAACTATATTTGGCCTGAATAGTCAGGTTTTTTATTCTTCCCTCAAAGATCTCTGTTGTGGGTGTTGATAGCCCTATGTTCTGCTGCTTTGCTTAATATATAGTGTTTCCTTTATCCCTCCTATCTCAATGCCCCACTCATATTTCAGACTGGGACCTACTCCTGATTTAGAGCTCTTTTTCCCCCTTTTGCCAACTTGTATTATGAATCTACCTTTGCCACCCAGCTTAGTGTATCCCAAGGTTCTCTTTACCATGCCACAGTCACAGAGCTCCAGGGAAAAGCTACCTGGTCTCATCTCTCCAGGCAGAGGAGAACAGAAGCTCCATATCCACGCACACTGCAAATGGCTTCTCCAGTCTACCTGAATCATTACCAGCTAGAAGCAGCGGTCACTGGGACTTGGACATGAGCTGCAAAGTATAGAATGGTGACAACAATTCCAGTGCCATGCAAACTTTTCCTGGATGTGGACTTTTCCTGGACCCCTGCTCCCTGTGACAGATTCTACAGACTGAACTGTGGTTGGGTTGCATTTTTCAGGGATTTGACATGGTGATGGGTCCAACTTGGACTTGGTGAACATGTTAAGGACACTACTCTTTTATGAATTACTGCTGTATTGGCCAAGAGTTTGCTTAAAGGCTTTTAATCACTGTAAAAAAAATAGAAGGCTGGATAAAGAAGATGGGGCACATAAACACCATGGTATACTAGTCAGCTAGAAGAAATGATGACATTGGATCACTTACAGCAGATTGGTGGAATCTTGATAACATTATGCGGAGCAAAATAAGCGAATCAGAAAAAAATATTGGTGGGACATAAAAGTGAGACTAACAGACATGGACAGGAGTGTGGTGGTAACGAGGGGTGGAGGGAGGGAAAGAGGGAGGGGGGAGGGGGAGGGGGAGGGGTACAAAGAAACCTGGATAGAGGGTGATGGCGGAAGATCTCTCTTTGGGTGATGGGTATGCAACAGAACTAAATGACAAAATAACCTGGAAATGTTTTCTTTGAATATATGTACCCTGATTTATTGATGTCACCCCATTTAAATAAAAATTTATTTATAAAAAAAATTTTAAGAGTGACAAACTCCTCCAAGGAAAGATGGTATATATAAACTGCTTTGTACTGGCAAAGTACTAAAGAAAGGAGCAGTGCCAACTAAAGTAAGTAAGGAGAAAAAAAACTGAAATGTTATGAAATATGTGAAGGCAAAGTATGAACTAGTATGACAGGTTAAAAATCTTTGTGAGTTCCCTAACGAAAAGGAGTTTCTAGTCACCAGATTTTTCTCAAAAACCTTTACCTGATATCCATTAGAAAGTGTGGAGGCAATAAAGGATACCTGAAAAAGCCTTCCTTAGTAATTAATGAAAGCATGGAGGTTATGACCAGTGGCTGCTTTGAAACAGACATGAAACCCACAAGTGACTGGGATACTTCTCTCACATGAAATAAAACTTGCCTTCCTCCAGGTATGGGCGAGGAAACCTGCTTATCCTCTTATCCCCAAAAGTGTAAGCTTCACTGGAGAAGGGATAAAACAATAGCTGTCTCCTAGGGAAGAACAGGACAGCAGCTTCCTCTTCCTGCCCCTGGCAAAGATTGGCTGCTGGTGGTGGAAAAATAGAAAGTCTCTTGTTTCAAGCATCGTACACTAATAGGATTTACTACTACACAAAGTAAAGGCCTATTGTCACTGGAAGAGGAATGAGAAATCAGCCTGTGCTCAAGATTCCCTGGGCAAGATCACCATTTATAAGTAGCACTGGCTGCTCCATAGGGAAGGATAAAATGCTGAGAATAAACTCCCTCAGTGCTCCATGGAGCTCAAGATTAGAGGAACTAATGATTAGATTATCTCAATTTCTCACACAATCTGATGACAACAGAGGCAAACTGATTTCAAACAGTGAATACTGTTTACCTCACTCTCTATCCCTTTTTGGAAATAATGTTCAAAATGTTATGAAAACCATAATTGCAAAAGACACACATAACCATAAAAAAAAAAAAAAAGATCTACCAGTAAAAGATAAAGCAGTTTACAAAATCAGACTCAGAGATGGTCCGTATCTTGAAAATACTATACTTGACATGAACATTAAAATAACTATAATAGGCCCTGGCTGGTAGGGTCAGTGGTAGAGTGTTGGCCCAGCGTGTAGAAGCCCCGGGTTTGATCCCCAGCCAGGGCACACAGGAGAAGCACCCATCTGCTTCTCCACCCCTCCCCCTCTCCTTCCTCTCTATCTCTCTTTTCCCCTCCCACAGCCAAGGCTCCATTGGAGCAAAGTTGCCCTGGGTGCTGAGGACAGCTCCATGCCTCCACCTCAGGAGCTAGAATGGCTCTGGTCACAGCAGAGCAATGCCCCAGATGGGCAGAGCATCGCCCCCTGGTGGGCATACCAGGTGGATCTCGATTGGGGGCATGAGGGAGTCTGTCTGACTGCCTCCCCACTTCTAACTTTGGGAAATACAAATAATAATAATAATAATAATAATAATAATAACTACAATAAATACATTCATAAGTTTAGTGGAAATAAGAGCAATATAGATGAACAGATGGATATTTTGACAGCTATAGACAATAAGGAAATCAAAAGGAAATGACAGAGATTTTAAAAAGTTATATAAAAGTTGAAGTTTTTCTTTAATTGGCTTACATTCAGACTAGTTTCATTAGAGAAAGTAATCTATGAATTAAAATATATTTTGATATAAATTCTCCAAACTGAAATATAAATATAAAAAAGAGTGAAAGCCCTGGCCAGTTTGTTCAGTGATAGAGCATCATCCCAATGTGTGGATGTCCCAGGTTCAATTCCCAATCTGGGCACACAAGAGAAGTGACTATCTGCTTGTCTACCCCTCCCCTTTCTCTCTTCCTCTTTCTTACTCTCTCCTCTCTCTCTCTCTCTCTCTTCCCCTCTCACAGCCATAGCTCAGTTGGTTCAAGTGAATTGGCCCTAGGCACTGAGGATAACTCCATAGCCGCTATCTCTGGTGCTAAAAATAGCTTGATTGCCAAGCAATGGAGCCATGGCCCCAGATGGTCAGAGTATTGACCCCAGGCAGGGGTTGCCACAGGATCCTGGTTGGGGTGCATGTAGGAGTCTGTCTCTCTGCCTCTCCTCCTCTCACTTAATAATAAAAAAAAGTGAAAAACAAAAAAATACCTTTGACCATTAACAAACAGTCTAATATATATGTAATTTTAATCCCAACATTAAAAGAGATAATAGGGTGATAGAAGCATTTCAAAAGAAAACAGGTGAGAACTTTGCACAATTAATAAAAAATAAAAATCTGCAAATCTGAAAAACTCAGAGAATGCAACATAATATAATATGAAGAATTACATGTATAAGTGCATCAAACTTCTGAAAGTCTAAGTTATTCGACCAAAATATGATAACAAATAGTTTTACAAGAACACAAAAAATGAAGAGTGACAGGTATAATAAAAATGTAAGAAAATATAAACTGTAATTCTCTTATTTGAAATCTCTAAGACAAAGTATAAACCAAAATCACAAAATATACTGGGGATTATAATATGTGTAAAAGTAACACATATGACAGCAATAGCACAAAGAAAGATGGAGGAAATGAAATTATACTCTAGGTTCTTATACTATATGTGAAGTAGTAAAATATTATTTGAAGGTATATTATTATAATCTAAAGATATATATTAGGCACCCTAGAACAATCATAAAAAAAGAGATAAAAGTAATGTTATTCACAGAGATACAATAAAAAAGTAAAGACTTTTAATCCCAAGAAGGCATAAAGAGAAATTATAAAAAAAGAACAGATGTGATAAATAGGAAATAAAATATAAGAAGATATAAATATATCATATTTGTTATCACATCAATGACATATCACACTTTAACATACCAACAATTGTTTTAATATAATATGTCCAAATACCCTAATAAAAGGTTGATATTGTCAATTTGGATAATAAATTCACAAACTATTATATGCTATTTAAAAGTAAAATGATAATAAATGACACACCATAAAAAGAACAGTGAAAATTATAGTATATATATATATATATATATGCTATATAAATATATATATAAACAAAAAAAGTGTTTACTTCAAAACAAGAGAATTTATGAGAGTAAGATCAACTAATTGATATTTAAAGAATATTCAATTCAACAATATCAGAATACATAGTATTTCCAAGTGGACACAAAAGATTCAAAGAAAGAAATGATAATCTCACAGATCAACATTCAACAAACTTAAAAAATTTGAAATCATGCAAAATATATTATTTGGCCAAAACAAAATTGAACTATATGCATGGAAAATCCTCAAGTGATTACAAGATAAACAATACATTTCTATGTAGCTTATGGTTCATAGAAACCACAAGGCAAATTAGATAATATTTTGAATTAGATGGAAATGAAAACATCAAAATTTGTGGAACACAGCTAATGCAATGTTTAGAATCAAATTGCTAGCAGTAAATGCTTATATTTTAAAATAAGAAAAAACTCAAAATAATAATATTGGCTCTATTATAATAAAGTAGACAGAAAAGAGCAATTTAATATGAAAGCAAGCAGAAGGAAATAATAAAGATAAAAAATTGTCAACATAGGAAATCTAAAACCAAAGGAAAAACTATATGAAACCAAAAATTTTTTTAATTTCTTAAGATTAAGGAATTTGAGAATACTCTAGGCAGACTGATCAAGAAATAGAGGTTACTAACATTAGGAAGAAAAGAGAGTATAACACTACATCTCCCACAGTCATTAAGTGAATAATAAGAAAATAATATAAACAATTTTATAACAACACATTTGAAAACTAGATGAAATGGAAAATTTCTTGAAAAATATAAATGACCAAAACTCACTCAAGAAGAAAATTTTAACCTGAATAGCATATTATAAAATATATAATTCCCCAAAATAAAACTCCAAGCTCAGATACTATCATAGTAAATTCTACAACAGATTTGAGAAATAATACCAATTATACACAAAGTCTTCTACAGAATAGAAATTAAGTAATGCTTTCCACCATATTTGAGACCACATTATCCTGACACTAAAAGATAAAGACATTACAAGAAAAAAAAAACTATAGACCAATATCCTTTAGAATGCAGGCTCAAACCTTTAACATAATATTATCAAATCAAGTTCTACAATATATGAAACAATAATACATTAGTGGCTTCATCCTGAAATGCAAGTATTTTTCAATACTTGAAAATCAGTATCATTCACAAACAATATGGACTCCAATAAACTTCAAAGTCAAATGATTATTAGAGTAAACACAGAAAAACACTTGAAAAACTTAAAAATAAAATTGCTCACGATAAAAATTCTCAGCAAACTGGGAGCTTGTTAAACTAATAAAGATCATTTACAGACAACCAAAAGTAAATATTTTTACTTATTGGTGATAGATGGACATATATATATACTTCTCATTCAATCTTTATTAGAGATTCTAAAATTTTCAAAATTTGCCTGACCTGTGGTGGCGCAATGGATAAAGCGTTGACCTGGAAATGCTGAGGTCGCCGGTTCGAAACCCTGGACTTGCCTGTTCAAGGCACATATGGGATTTGATGCTTCCAGCTCCTCCGCCCTTATCTCTCTCTCTTCTCTCTCCTTCTCTGTCTCTCTCCCTCTCTCTCCCTTCTAAAAATGAATAAATAAAATAAAATTTCAAAATTTCAAAATTTGCCTGACCTGCGGTGATGCAGTGGATAAAGTGTTGAGCTGGAATGCTGAGGGTGCTGGTTCGAGACTCTGGACTTGTCTGGTCAAGGCACATATAGGGATTGATGTCCTGCTCTTCCACCCCTTCTCTCTCTCTCTCTCTCTCTCTCTCTTCTCTCTAAAATAAATCAAGTTAAATACATAAATAAATAAGTAAATATTTCAAAATTTGGGAGCATGGTGGGCATACTGATAAATTTTATCAAAGGTACAAAATTCAAGTTATAAAATAAATGTCATGAGGATGTAATGTACAGCATAATGACTACAGTTAATATTACTGTATAGTATATTTGAACACTGATAATAGAGTAGATAGTAAAAGTTCTCACCACAAGAAGAATATTATAACTATGTTTGGTGATAAATAGATATTCTAATCATTTCACATATATATTTATATCAAATCATTATGTTATATACCTGAAACTAACATAATGTTATATGTCAATTATAATCTTAATAAAAAAGTGAACTTTCAAAACTCAACAGGAAATTGGCAAAAATATATGAAAAAACATTTTACTGTATAGAATAAATGGATGGCAAACAAGCACAAAAAAAAGATAAACAACCATTAAAAAATATAAATCAGAATAGCGCTTATCAACAAAACAACACAGAATAAGTGCTGGTGAGGATGTGGAGAAAAGGGAACCCTCCTGCACTGCTGGTGGGAATGCAGACTGGTGCAGCCACTGTGGAAAACAGTATGGAGATTCCTCAAAAAAAATAAAAAAAAAAATCGAACTACCAGTAACCTCCCCAGATGCTGCCCCAGCACATTACAGCTGTGGAGAGATCTAGAGGCTCGCTGGGCCTCAGGACTTCAAAAATATGGCACTCAACCCCGCTGCTAAATCATGTCATTTGGTGCATTAAGAAACACATCGAGGCACAGACGCCCAGCTCTCACCACCAAACTGGAATACAAGTCAATTTAGGAAAAATCAGCATAAAAAACCAACTCTGAACTGCAAGAACAGCTCTCAAAAACCAAGGAGCAAAAAAGAAACCATAACAATCCTGGTAAGGAGTGCCTGAACCTCCTCTGCTAACTGGAACGGAGGGGGGGGAGGTGAGGCTGAGAGCCCAGAGAGGATCTCAGAGGGAAAAGAGCAGAAACTACTGCTCACAGCCACTTGTCTGGCGACCAGGGAGCGAGGTGCGTTGAAAAGACCAGCTTATCTCCCAAGTGGAAAGCACAGGGAGAGGGACAGACTGTGAGGAACTAACGAATGCAGGAAACGAAATAAAAAAGGTGACTCATCTGTGTTGGAGGCGGCCATAGCTGGGGGAGGGACTGAACCTTTCACAAAACAGAGCTGAAGTGCTTCCAGATCAGAGATCTCCGGACATCTCTCCAGCTCCAATCAGCGCAACAAGACACAGCTGAAAACAAGAAGTGGGGAGGAGGGGCAGTAACTCAGGTCTCCATGGAGATCTGAGATACACATCCCCCTACTGAAGCTGAGAAAACACCCGGCCCCCCCCCCCCCCCCCCCCCGTGAGATTAGCTGGCTAAAGAGGCCTTCAGAGTCTCAGGTTACACCCATCACATTCCTGGATACAGTTTCAAGGAAGCCCCCTGCTGAGATCAGTAAACAAGACTACCACCTGCTAAGAAAACAAACAAATCAAGACTTCAAAGCTGCCCAAATCCGAAAGTAGATTACAGATAACAGCTGATACCAACCCAAGAAGATCTAGAAATAACACAACTGAAAACTGGAGGCAGACAACACCAAGCCTAGACTCAACCAACTCTACAAATAAAACACCCAAAAACAGACGATGAGAAGACAAAGGAGTGCAATCCAAATGAAACCACAAGAGACACCTTTGAGAGATGAACTGAGTGACATGGAAATAATCAAACTTCCAGATGCGGAGTTCAAAATAATGATTGTAAGGATGCTTAGGGATCTTAGAACAACAATGGATGGTCATTATGAAAACCTAAATAAAGAAATAGCAAGTATAAAAAAGAATCAGTCGGAGATGACAAATACAATATCAGAAATAAAGACGACAATGGAAGGAATTAAAAACAGGATAAATAGAGCAGGGAATCAAATCAGCGAGTTAGAGGACAACTGGAATGAAGGCATGAAAGCAGAGAAGAAAAGAGAAAAGAGACTTAAAAAGTCAGAGGAAACTCTTAGAGAGCTCTGTGACAACATGAAGAGAAATAACATCTGCATCATAGGGGTTCCTGAAGAAGAAGAAGAACAAGGGATAGAGACTTTGTTCAATCATATCATAGCTGAAAACTTCCCTAAATTAATGCAAGAGAAACTCTCACAAGTACAAGAAGCACAAAGGACTCCATTAAAGAGAAACCCAAAGAAACCTACACCAAGACACATCATAATTAAAATACCAAAGCTAAGCGATAAAGAGAAAATATTAAAAGCTGCAAGAGAAAAAAAAGTTATCACCTACAAAGGAGCCCCCATAAAGAAGACATCTCACTTCTCAACAGAAAAACTTGAGACCAGAAGGGAATGGCAAGAAATATTCAAAGTAATGCAGAACAAGAACCTACAACCAAGACTACTTTATCCAGCAAGGCTATCGTTTAAAATCGAAGGAGAAATAAAAAGATTCCCAGACAAAAAACAACTCAAGGAATTCATTACAACCAAACCAACGCTGCAAGAAATGTTAAGGGGCCTGTTGTAAACAGATCAAAGTGGGAAAAGAATATAGCAAAAAAAGGAATACACCTTTAAAGAAGAAAATGGCAATAAACAACTACATATGAATAATAACCTTAAATGTAAATGGATTAAAGGATCCAATCAAAAGACATAGGGTAGCTGCGTGGATAAGAAAACAGGACACATATATATGTTGTCTACAAGAGACACACCTTAGAACAAAAGACACACATAGATTGAAGGTAAAAGGATGGAAAAAAACGTTTTATACAAACGGAAATGAAAAAAAAGCTGGGGTAGCAATATTTATATCAGACAAATTGGACTTTAAAACAAAGGATATAGTAAGAGATAAAGAAGGCCACTACATAATGATAAAGGGAGTAATCCAACAGGAAGATATAACTATTATAAATATCTATGCACCTAATATAGGAGCACCCAAATATAGAAAGCAGACTTTGATGGATTTAAAGGGTGAGATCAACAGCAATACTATAATAGTAGGGAATTTCAATACCCCACTAACATCACTAGATAGATCCTCAAGAAAGAAAATTAACAAAGAAACAGCAGACTTATTGGAAACACTAGATCAACTCGATTTAATAGATATCTTCAGAACCTTTCACCCTAAAGCAGCAGAATATACATTCTTTTCAAGTGCTCATGGTACATTCTCTAGGATACACCACATGTTAGGGCACAAAAGTGCTCTCAACAAATTTAAGAAGACTGAAATCATATCAAGCACTTTCTTCGATCACAACGGCATGAAACTAGAAATAAACTACATCAGAAAAGCTCAAAAATTCTCAAACACATGGAAACTAAATAGCAGGTTGTTAAATAATGAATGGATTAAGAATGAGATCAAAGAAGAAATAAAAAAGTTCCTAGAAACAAATGACAATGAGCATACAACAACTCAAAATTTATGGGACACAGTGAAAGCAGTGCTGAGAGGGAAGTTCATAGCACTACAGGCACACTTTCAGAAGCTAGAAAAAGCTCAAATAAACAACTTAACCCTGCATCTAAAAGAATTAGAAAAAGAACAGCAAGTAAACCCAAATGTAGTAGAAGGAAGGAAATAATAAAGATCAGAGCAGAAATAAATGACATAGAGGCTAAAGAAACAATACAGAAGATCAATGAAACGAGGAGCTGGTTCTTTGAAAAGGTAAACAAGATTGATGAACCTTTAAGTAGACTCACCAAGAAAAAGAGAGGACTCAAATAAATAAAATTAGAAATGAGAGAGGAGAAATAACAACTGACACAACAGAAATACAAAATATTGTAAGAAAATACTATGAAGAACTATATGCCAAAAAGCTAGACAACCTAGATGAAATGGACAAATTCCTTGAAACATACAATCTTCCAAAAATCAATCTGGAAGAATCAGAAAACCTAAACAGAACGATTACAACAAAGGAGATCGAAACAGTTATCAAAAAACTCCCAACAAAGAAAAGTCCAGGGCCCGATGGCTTCACAATGGAATTCTACCAAATATACAAAGAAGAACTAACTCCTATCCTTCTCAAACTATTTCAAACAATTCAAGAAGAAGGAAGACTTCCAAGCTCCTTTTATGAGGCAAGCATAATTCTGATTCCAAAACCAGGCAAAGACAACACAAAGAAAGAAAATTATAGGCCAATATCTCTGATGTATATAAATGCTAAAATCCTCAACAAAATATTAGCAAACCAGATCCGACAATATATGGAAAAAATCATACACCATGATCAAGTGGGATTTATTCTGGGGAGGCAAGGATGTACAATATTTGTAAATCAATCAATGTGATTCATCACATAAACAAAAAGAAGGAGAAAAACCATATGATAATTTCAATAGATGCAGAAAAAGCATTTGATAAAATCAAGCACCCATTCATGATCAAAACTCTCAGCAAAGTGGGAATACAGGGAACATACCTCAACATGATAAAAGCCATCTATGAGAAACCCACTGCCAACATCATACTCAATGGGAAAAAATTAAAAGCAATACCCTTAAGATCAGGAACAAGGCAGGGGTGCCCCCTTTCACCACTCTTATTTAACATAGTCCTGGAAGTCCTAGCCACAGCAATCAGACAAGAAGAAGAAATAAAAGGCATTCAAATTGGAAAAGAAGAAGTAAAACTATCATTATTTGCAGATGATATGATATTGTATATAGAAAACCCTAAAGTCACAGTCAAAAAGCTACTGGACCTGATAAATGAATTCAGCAAAGTGGCAGGATATAAAATCAATACTCAGAAAGCAGAAGCATTTTTATACACCAACAATGAACAGTCAGAAAGAGAAATTAAGGAAACAATCCACTTCACAATTACAAACAAAAAAATAAGGTACCTAGGAATAAACTTAACCAAGGAGACTAAAGACTTGTACTCGGAAAATTACAAAGCATTGATAAAAGAAATCAAGGAAGATACAACAAGTGGAAGCATATACCGTGCTCATGGTTAGGAAGAATAAACATCATTAAAATGTCTATATTACCCAAAGCAATTTATAAATTCAATGCAATACCAATTAAAATACCAATGACATACTTCAAAGATATAGAACACATATTCCAAAAATTTATATGGAATCAAAAGAGAACACGAATAGCCTCAGCAATCTTACAAAAGAAGAATAAAGTGGGAGGTATCACACTCCCTGATATCAAGTTATACTACAAGGCCATTGTACTCAAAACAGCCTGGTACTGGCATAAGAACAGGCATATAGATCAATGGAACAGAACAGACAACCCAGAAATAAACCCACAGTTCTATGGACAACTGATATTTGACAATGGAAGCAAGGAAATACAATGGAGTAAAGACAGCCTCTTTAACAAATGGTGTTGGGTAAATTGGACAGCTACTTGCAAAAAAGTGAAACTAGGTCACCAGCTTACACCACTCACAAAAATAAACTCAAAATGGATAAAAGACTTAAATGTAGGCCGTGAAACCATAAGCATCTTAGAAGAAAACATAGGCAGTAAGCTCTCGAATATCTCTCGGAGCAATATATTTGCTGATTTATCTCCATGGGGAAGTGAAATAAAAGACAGGATAAAAAAATGGGACTATATCAAACTAAAAAGCTTTTGCACAGCTAAAGACAAGAAGAACAGAATAAAAAGACAAACTACACAATGGGAGAACATATTTGACAATACGTCGGATAAGGGGTTAATAACCAAAATGTATAAAGAACTTGTAAATCTCAACACCAGGAAGACAAACAATCTAATCCAAAAATGGGCAAAAGAGATGAATAGACACTTCTCCAAAGAGGACATACAGATGGCCAACAGGCATATGAAAAAATGCTCAACATCACTAATCATTAGAGAAATGCAAATTAAAACCACAATGAGATATCACCTCACACCAGTCAGAATGGCGCTCATCAACAAAACAACACAGAATAAGTGCTGGCGAGGATGTGGAGAAAAGGGAACCCTCCTGCACTGCTGGTGGGAATGCAGACTGGTGCAGCCTCTGTGGAAAACAGTATGGAGATTCCTCAAAAAACTGAAAATCGAACTGCCTTTTGACCCAGCTATCCCACTTTTAGGAATATACCCCAAGGACACCATAGAACGGCTCGAAAAGGAGAAATGCACCCCCATGGGTGTGGCAGCATTGTTCACAATAGTGAAGATCTGGAAACAGCCCAAGTGTCCGTCAGCGGACGAGTGGATTAAAAAGCTTTGGTACATATATACTCTGGAATACTACTCAGCCATAAGAAATGATGACATCAGATCATTTACAATAACATGGATGGACCTTGATAACATTATACGGAGTGAAATATGTAAATCAGAAAAAAATCTAAGAACTATATGAATCCATACATAGAAGGGACATAAAAATGAGACTCAGAGACATGGATAAGATTGTGATGGCAACAGGGGTGGGGGATGTGGGAAGGGGGGATAGGGTGAAGAAGGAGAGAGGGGTTGGGGGAGGGGAGGGGCACAAAGAAAACCAGATAGAAGGTGACAGAACACAATTTAACTTTGGGGGAGTGGTATACAGCACATTCAAATGTCAAAATAATCTAGAGATGTTTTCTCTCAACATATGTACCCTGATTTATCAATGTCACTGCATTAAATTTAATAAAAAAAAATCGAACTACCTTTTGATCCAGCTATCCCACTTTTAGGAATATACCTTAAGAACACCATAGAACTGTTCCAAAAGAAAAAATTCACCCCCATGTTTATAGCAGGATTGTTCACAATAGCAAAGAGCTGAAAACAGCCCAAGTGTCCATCAGTGGACGAGTGGATTAAAAAGCTTCAGTACATATATACTATGAAATACTACTCAGCCATAAGAAATTATGACATCGGGCCTGACCTGTGGTGGCACAGTGGATAAAGTGTCAACCTGGAAATGCTGAGGTCGCCGGTTTGAAACCCTGGGCTTGCCTGGTCAAGGCACATATGGGAGTTGATGCTTCCAGCTCCTCCCCCCCCTTCTCTCTCTCTGTCTCTCCCTCTCCTCTCTAAAATAAATAAAAAAATAAAATAAAATAAAAAGAAATGATGACATCGGATCATTTACTATAACATGGATGGACCCTGATAACATTATACTGAGTAAAATAAGTAAATCAGAAAAAACTAAGAACTATATGAACCCATACAAAAATGGGACATAAAAATGAGACTCAGAGACATGGACAAGAATGTGATGGTAATGGGGGGGGGGGAGGAAGGAAATAGAGGCAGTGGGGGAAGGGGAGGGGCACAAAGAAAACTAGATAGAAGGTGACGGAAGACAATTTGACTTCGGGTGAGGGGTATGCAATATAATCAAATGTCAAAATAACATGGAGATATTTTCTCTGAACATATGTATCCTGATTTATCAATGTCACCACATTAAAATTAATAAATTAAATTTATATATATAAGTCAAAAACACAGTAAAATATCATTACACACCCAATAGGATGGCTACAATTAGAAAGATAGTCAATATCAAATATGACTTTATATGTGAAGCAACTAAAGCTCTCATACCTGGCTGGTGAGTCATGTTAAAAAGCACAACTACTTTATAAAACAGTTTGGTAGTTTCTTAAAATGTTAAGCACTCACCGACCATGTGACCAAGCCATTCCATCCCCTGTAGTTACCTAAATATATAGATATATAGATTAGATAGATAGATAGATAGATAGATAGATAGATAGATAGATAGATGATACAAGAATTCGAAAACTTGTAAATGATGTTTATAGCAGCTTTTCTTGTATTTACTTGCAATCACTAAAAACTGTAAGCCAAAATGTTCAACAATTGGTAAATTAATGAACAAATTGATATGTCTGTACAAAAGAATACCCTATTTCCCCATCTATAAGACATACATTTTTTAGAAAAATTTGAGGTCTAAAAACTGGGTGCATCTTATACAGTGGTTGTAGATTTTTTTTTACTTGCATTTTCTGCTTTTTTTATCTTATTTTTGCACTCATTGTTGAAGACAGTGATTTGTCAACAGACACAGATGAGACAAGCTAATGGATGGTAGTTTTGACAGTGATGAGGAGTTGTATGAATTTTATAATGAATAAAACTTGATTTCAATAACTTTATGTAATACATTTTTTTTCAAATTTCAGGCCCCCAAATTAAGGTGTATCGTATACAATGGGAGTGTCTTATACATGGGGAAATACAGTACTTATTAGCATGAAAAAGAGAATATTTATACATGTTACAAAAAAGATGAATCTCAAATCATTATGATGATGGAAAGAAAACAAATAAAAATAGTATATGCTATGAATTTCTTTTTTTTTTCTGTATTTTTCTGAAGCCGGAAATGAGGAGAGACAGTCAGACAGACTCCCGCATGCGCCTGACCGGGATCCACCCAGCACGCCCACCAGGGGCGATGCTCTGCCCCTCCGGGGCATTGCTCTGTTGCGACCAGAGCCACTCTAGCACCTGGGGCAGAGGCCAAGAAGCCATCCCCAGTGCCCGGGCCATCTTTGCTCCAATGGAGCCTCGGCTGTGGGAGGGGAAGAGAGAGACAGAGGGGAAGGAGAGGAGGAGGGGTGGAGAAGCAGATGGGCGCTTCTCCTGTGTGCCCTGGCTGGGAATCGAACCTGGGACTTCTGCACGCCAGGCCAACGCTCTACCACTGAGCCAACCAGCCAGGGCTGCTATGAATTTCTTTATATAAAATTCTAGAAAATGCAAACTAATCTATAGTGAGAGAAGTCAATTACCATATTTTTCATTCCATAAGACACATTTTATTCCCCCAAAAGTGGAAGAGAAAATTCGGTATTTTATTATTAAATATTTTAACACACCATTTGGTTCAGAATATTGTTTTTCTTATTTTCCTCCTTACAACCCTAGGTGTGTCTTATGGTCAGGTGCATCTTATGGAGCAAAAAATATGGTAAGCTATTAGTATATATTAAAAATTACATCATTAATTTTATATATAAACAGATTTATAAAGATATAATCAACATAATAAACTGCACAGATTTAAATAAATATATACATTTATATAATATATATGTATACATATAAATTATATATGTAATAATATGTACATATAAAATTTAAATTTATATATATATGTGTGTGCCTGGATTTCCAAAGTAAAGTGATTTAGAGCAACCTATTATTAAAAAAATTTTCATAAGAAAGTATAAATACAGAGAATACAAATTAGAAAGAACACAAATATTCTTATTTGAAACATACCATTGGTATAAAAAATTCCAAGAAATCTCTAAAAAATCCATTTTAACTAATAAATGATTTTATCAATGACATGATATAAATCAAGATATAAAAATCAATTGCATATCTACATACTGGCAAACTAAATATGTAACTTTAAATTTTAAAACAATAAATTTGTAATGTTTGTTCCATTGTAAAGTAAAAAATACCTAGAGGTCAAAAAAGCTAAATACATGCAAGACTTGTACACTGAAAATTACAAAACATTGTTGATAGAAATCAAATAAATAAAGAAATTTATTCATAATCATCATCAGTCAATATTACTAAGAAAGTTCTCTTTAAATTTATTGATCTACAAATTCAATAAATTTCAACCAAAATTCTAAGGATATTTTTGTACTAAAGGAAAAGCTATATAAAAAATTTATATTAAAAAATGGATATAGAATAGCAAAACTATTTTGGAAAAAAAAACAAAGTTGGAGGACTTATACTACCTTATATCAGTAATTACTATAAAGCTAGATAATCAATAAATTTAAAGTGTAATACATAGGCTTGAAATTAGGTAGGTAGGGAGGTAAGTAAATGGGTGATAAATAGGTAAATAAATAGATTTGTCAATGAAACAAAACAGAAATACACCCACACTTCTATGAATATTTGGTACTAATTTAATTCAATACAGAAAAGATATTTCAGATATGATATTTAAAAAATGGGCAGTTATTTACCAAAAAATTACTTCAATCCTTACCTGATGCCATATACAAAAATTAATTTAAAATAATTTTGGACATAAATTTAAGTCCTAAATATATAAAATTATAGAAGAATACAGAAAAATATGTGACAACAAAATATGTCTTAGATATAATACCAAAAGCACAAACTATAAAAGAAAAATTAGATATATTGGATTACATTGAAAGACATAGTTAGAAATAAAAATACAATCCCCAGATTGGGAGAAAATGTTTTCAAAACACATATATAATAGAGGATTCAGAACCATAATATATATTAAAAAAAAAAATCCAACACTTATAACTGATCATAAGACTACAAACAAGACAAAAAGGACAAGAAATTTGCTGTGACACTTCCACACAGATAATAAATAAATGGCTCGTAAAGCATATGAAGTTGTTCAAATGTATTTGTATCAAAATGTAGTTTAAATCTATAAAAATATACGAGTAAAATTTATTTAAATGGCTAAAACTAAAAGAGAGCTTGCTATTAGGAAGTAATGACATAAATGTAGAACATCTAGAACTCCAACATTGTTTTGGGGAATATAAAACGATGTGAGCACTTGGAAACCAGTTTAGCAATTTCTTCTAAGTAAAATGCACACTTTACACATGAACCTGCTATTTAACTCCCAGCTATTTACTCAGATAAAACATAGGTTCACACAAATATCTGCATGCAAATGTTCATAGCAGGTTATTTAAAATTGCCCAGATCTAGAAACAACCTATCAATCGGTGAAAGAGCGAACACATTTTGCTTATAGCCCCAAAACAGACTACTATTCAGTAATAAAAGGTCTGTTAATGTATTCATACCAGAGGAATATCAAAGTTTAACGTTAATGAAAAGAATCCATGCAAAAAAGACTCTACATACAGTATGATTCCATTTCCATAATATTCAAGAAAAAGCAAAATAGAAGTACAAAAAAATAAATCAGTGGTTGCCTGGATATGAATGTGAGAGAGGAGATTAACTGCAAAGGGACACAAGGAAACTTTTGAGATTACGGATAGTTTGTATATTTTGATTATGGTTGATTTAACTGACTGTAGAGATTTTTCAAAACTTGTCAAACTATACACTTAAAATAGTAAAATTTAATGTATGTGAATTATTCCTCAATAAACTTGACTTTAAAAAATACAAAGATCTGCCACATTATTTTGTGTAGAGTTGTTCCAAGACCCCAGTGGATGCCTGAAACTTCAGACAGTATCAAACCCTATATATACTGTGTGTTTTTCCTATACATAAAACCTATAATAAAGTTTCATTTATAAATAGATAAAGAGATTAACAATTAATTATAAAGTGTAGAAAGCATAATAATTTTTTTTATCTTTTTTTTAATTACAGTTGATAACTTTATTTATTTATTTATTCATTTTAGAGAGGAGAGGGAGAGGCAGAAAGAGAGAGAGGACAGACAGAGAGAGAGAAGGGGGGGAGGAGCTGGAAGCATCAACTCCCATATGTGCCTTGACCAGGCAAGCCCAGGGTTTTGAACCGGCGACCTCAGCATTTCCAGGTCGACGCTTTATCCACTGCGCCACCACAGGTCAGGCGAAAGCATAATAATTTACTGTAATAAATTTTATGTGAATATGGTCTTTCTTTCTCAAAATGTCTTGTATTGCATTCACTCTTATGACTCTTGTTATGATGTGAGATGATATAACGTCTATGTGATGAGGTGAAGTAAGGCAAATGAGACATTATTAAGTAAATACGGGTTCCTTGAACACTAGCACTGTGATACCACACAGTAGGTCCAATAAGAAAGGGCTACTAAGTGAGAAACTGAAGGGCAGGCAGCATATACAGCAGAGATAGGTTGAACAATGGGATGATTGATGTCCTAGGCAAGAAGGAGCGGAGCAGCATCAGATTTCATCACACTATTCAGAATGGCATGCATTAAAAACTTATGAATTTCTTTTTTCTGAATTTTTTCATTTAGTACTTTTAGACTCTGGCTGAATGCAGGTCACTTAAACCAGAGAAAAAAAATAGGTGGATATGGGGAGCAGGTTGAGGGGACTACTGTATACCTAACTTTGTATATTTACTTACATATACTTTCTCAGTGATGATACCCAAATTGCCTACAACCTCTGAAAGCATTGTAATGCTTTTCACAAATATATAAAATTTCTGTGGACAATAGGCTTGAGAACACAATGGCTGACTTATAAGGTACATGCAATAATTATATCTTACTAAGACCAATTTGCTTATACAAAGGACTACACCAGTCCATCTTTCATGTTTCTATCTATGTGAGAGTTTAAAAAGTCTCATGTTAAGACTATCAGCCTCTGTCCTAGGTGGCCTTCTATGCCCCCAACCTCACAAGCTACCCAGTGTCTTAACAGAAATGATTTTTTTTCCAGTTGTTCCCTGTTTGGTTCATATCTTTTTTTTTAATCATCTTCCCATAGCTGTATTATGCTTTCTAAAAACTGGCCTTCCCCAGTAAAGTTGTCTCAAGCAATTTTTAAAGTCTTCAAATTATTCCATTTATTCTTTCTTATCCTATTCAGGCTTGCTGACTCTCTGAGAGATGGTTTCTTTTCAAATTCCAGTTTGATTTCAACTTACTTTCTAAGAGCTCTGGCCCATAATTTTTATTTCCACGGGAAAATTCATAAAATCCAGCTTAGCTGCCCAGGTTTTCAAGTTAGTTATTTCTAAAAACCCATACACTCAGCTCCCATCCTAAACTTCTTTTTAGTTACATTTGAAAAGATTAATTGAATAATTAGTATCTAGAGTGTGTATATATTTGAATACATAATTGTGAGTTTTAGGCTCAAATTGTTATATGAGCCAAACCAAAGACACTGCATTTTTAAAATTTTACTTTACATAAGAAATTAGGTTATCTACATTACAATATATGCATTTGTAACAATTTTTTGTGACTCTCTCAAAGTATTTATCAAATAAATCATGGATTTTTCTCCCAGCTCCTTGATTTATATTGAATTCATTTTCCTATATTACATGTCACAAATAAAATATTAAGTTACTTTGCTCTTCTCTAATTAAGCACAAGAGTAATTCTAGCATTTATATTTACGATGAAATTTTAGGCATATTTAGGAGTTTTTATGGAGAGGTCATTATAGAATAGTATTTTAATGATTAAGGGGAAAGGCAGTCTCAGTGTTCTACAATATACCATAATGAAATAAATACACAGTAATCTAGTTTAATTCATTTTGTGAATTTTTTACCATGGTGTTTTATAAATTAGAGACTCAGTTATGATTATTCTAATTCTAAGAATACTTTTAGGATTAATAGTAATCATCAAAAGACACAACTGTGCTTAGAATACTTACTTTGAACAACCAACCAGGACACTCCAACATATTTTTATCCTTTTTTTTTTTAATGAGAGGAGGGGAGGCAGAGACAGACTCCCACATGTGCCCTGACCAGGATCCACCTGGCAAGCAATGCTATGCCCATCTGGGGTCGCTGCTCCTTTGTTTAGCAACAGAGCCATTTTTTTAGTGCCTGAGGCAGAAGCCACAGAGCCATCTTCAGCCAAATTGCTTGAACAAGTCAAGCCATGGCTGCGGGCCAATGCTCTAGCACTGAATCAACCAGTCAAGGCCTGTATTTATTTTTTAATATTATTATTAATTTTTTTTACTGAGAGAGACAGAGAAAGAGATAGGGAAAGATAGGGAGGGACAGACAGACAAGAAGGGAGAGACATGAGAAGCACCAATTTTTCGTTGTGCACCTTAGTAGTCCATCGATTGCTTTTTCATATGTGCCTTGACTTGGGGGGTTTCAGCCGAGCCAATGACTCCTTGCTCAAGCCAGTGACCTTGGGCTTCAAGCCAGCAACTTTTGGGCTCAAGCCAGCAACCATGGGGTCCTATCTATGACCCCACACTCAAGCTGGCAACCTCAGGGTTTCAAACCAGGGTCCTCTGAGTCCCAGATTAACTCTCTATCTAGTGCACCACTGGTCAGGAAGGGCCTGTATTTTTTTTAAAAGACACTAACTTTTAGGTGTTACTACACAACAACATATAACTGAATCCAGAAAATACAAGGTCAAATAGGAACAAATTCACTCATTCAAACACAAAATAAAACTTAAGTGATTTGGGGAGTTTCATTTTCAGAGAGTAGAAACTACAGAACAGGTCTTGGACAGTTGGCTTAGTGGTAGAGCATCTGTCTGGCATGTGGATGTCCCCGGTTTGATTCTTGGTCAGGGCACACAAGAGAAATGACCATCTGCTTCTCCCCTCTTACCTCTTTTCTTTCTCTCTCTCTCTCTCTCTCTCTTCCACTCCTGCAGATATAGCTCAATTGATTCAAGCATGTTGGCCCTCAGTGCTGAGGAGAACTCTGTAAACCAGGGGTCCCCAAACTTTTTACACAGGGGGCCAGTTCACTGTTCCTCAGACCATTGGAGAGTCAGACTATAAAAAAAAACTATGAATAAATGCCTATGCACACTGCACATATCTTATTTTAAAGTAAAAAAACAAAATGGGTACAAATACAATATTTAAAATAAAGAACAAGTAAATTTAAATCAACAAACTGCCAGTATTTCAATGGGAACTATGGGTCTGCTTTTGGCTAATGAGATGGTCAATGTCTGGTTCCATATTTGTCACTGCTAGCCGTAACAAGTGATATGATGCACTTCCAGAGCCGTGACGCATGCTTCCCGTGTCACTGGAAGTAGTACTGTACGTGAGCGGTGCCACCACATACGGTACTCCAGCATCCGCATCCTGTGCTCCTTTCACTGACCCACCAATGAAAGAGGTGCCCCTTCTGGAAGTACGGCAGGGGCGGGATAAATGGCCTCAGAGGGCTGCATGAGGCCCGCGGGCCGTAGTTTGGGGACCCCTGCTGTAAACCTTCTGTCCCAAGCACTAAATGTGGTTCAGTTGCTGAGCAACAGCTCCAGATGGGCAGAGCTTCACCCCATAGGGGGCTTGCCAGGTGCATCCCAGTCATAGTGCATATAGGGGTCTGTCTGTTTCCCTGCCCCTCTCTTAAAAAATAAAGGAAAAGAAAATAAACTACAGAACAGAGCAGAGAGAGGGGGGAAAGCAAACTGTAAAATACTGAGAATCTGATTCAACATTTAATCCTTTTAAGTCACTAACTCTAACCCTTAATTTTAAATATAAGTGCTTTAATTTTATATTCACCAAGCTATCTACAATAACAATATATTCTAATAAATTTTGTCAGGTTTTTGTGTGTGTCAGAGAATGTAAACCTCCCTAATACCCCCTAAATTCTTCCGTCTTTTCAATAGAAACTATGTCTTTAGATAAGTTAAATTGCAATGGTCTTCCCCATCCCACTTGTAGCTGGGAACAGGAGTACTCTCTGACAGTATCATGCCTCCACAGTATTCACTACCTCCTCCTGAACTCTGAGGTTTATCTGCAACCACCTCATGGGACACCCTGAAGACCTGTTCCGCCATTCGGAGGCATACACAAACTTGACAGTACTTGCCAAGATTATAAAGCAAAATCAAGACGAGTCAGAATAGTCTATCAAAAGGTGATATGTACAATATGCACTGAATGACTGACAGAATTTTAATGTTAATTGAGTACTTTATATTATTTCCTTGTCATAAGACAATGAGCAGATAGGTAAAAAAATTTTCTCAGACACTATTAAATCCCTTTTGGTCTAAAAAACTGTCATTTACCTCACTACATTTTATGTTTTCCAAGCAAAAAGAAGGGAAAAAATGACAACCTAATTAGAAGAATGAAATGCTATCCATATCTTTCCAAAAAGAACATACCTTCTCATTTTAATTTGGTTACATAGGAGTAAAAGCATTTATGTACTGAATAATTGCTAGTTCACTGTACCATCAATAAAACAAAAACTTCTTTTTCATACCATCAGAGACATCTCATTAATGAAAATTTGCATCTCTCTTTTATTAACATTTCCACATTATATCCAGATGATAAGTAATTTTATGCTCCATTTTTAAACACTT